>NW_014543107.1:124842-159143 GCF_000741045.1 Vigna radiata var. radiata | reverse complement strand
TATATATATATATATATATATATATATATATATATATATATATATAAATATATATATATAAATGTGTGTGTGTGTGTTTGTATGTAGTTCTTGGAAATTCAAGTATGAGTCTTAGTATCACAATGAGTAAAAGTAAGAAAGTTAGACACTATATAACCCACTTTTAATACGAAGATCCATAAAATTATTGTTTTAAGATTTTGGATTAAAAGTGATATTAATCTTTTATGTATGGATTGGACCCATATTGGTGTTGTATCTCTTCGGTGATTTTTTTTTGCCCATTAGTAGTAACAGACCTGAAAGGAAGCCCATATAATGCTTAAAGACAATTTATTTGTTGTGTTAGATGGTAGCACAATGATACATGTTTTTTCCTCTGTAGGCATGTGCCATTTGTCTGACAAGTAGAAAGGATTTGGCCTTTGGATGTGGTCACATGGTGAGCCTCATTAATTCTTGGTCACTTTCTCATCTGTTGTTATATAGTTTATATATGATTTTTAACAATTTTGGAATGCAGACTTGCAGAGACTGTGGATCCAGGTTAACTAACTGTCCAATATGCCGTCAGAGGATCACGAATCGTCTGAGAGTGTTTTCTGGCTGATTGCAGAATGGAAAACCATGTACAATATGTATTTTAACTAAAGATATGTTTGGAAAAATTTCGTTCTTAATTGTTTGTTTAGATAAATTTTTCCATAAGAAAAATAAGAAAGCAAAAAGAATTGAGTTTCTTTTAACTAAAATCAACTTATCTCTTCAACTCCTGACAAAGTTGGATAAGAGAACTTGTAGAAGAGTTAAAGTAGGTAAGTTAATTTAAGATAGGAAAGAAACTCAATCCTTTGTGTATGGAAATATTTGTCTGAATAGGGTTAAGAAGAAAACTGTCTTTTGAAGATTGATGGCTTGGTTTTGAAGAGTGTCCAAGAATGATCATGTTGTTGCACAGAAAAGGTGGTTTGGTTTCACATTGTGGTGATGGTTTAGGTGTTAACAAAATTGTTCATGTCTTGTTTGTTGTTCAATTTGCGCATGAATGCCTTCTGAATTTGAAGAAACTTAAGTTGTTGTACGATGTAAATATTGTTTATGTTGAAATTTTATGCATGGTTAGAGGATTGTGCAAGATATCCATTTGAAGAGGCCATTGTAGCCATGGGATCATGTTGACCATATCTAATAAGAAGCCACATAGACCTTCATGATACGTGTATGTTTGTCTGTGATAGAGTTTCCTCAATTACAGGGCAGGTCAAATATTCTATCTTTTCATTTAAATTAGAAAATTAGGGCGCATCTTTGAAAAGTCGTAGAATGACATTTATTTTATATAATATGCAAAAATTCTGAAGGGATAGATGAAAATACTCTTTGGGTGTCCATAATCATATACCTTTATTTAATCTATTAAACACTTTTATTCTTATTATTTCTTCTCCTATCACATCCCTTATCAATTTATAATATTGTCTCTTTGGATGTATACCTGCGTATATAAATCATTTTCCATTTGATTATACCATGAATATAAGAAAATTGTTTAATTTATTAAACACTTTTATTCTTATTATTCTTATTATTTCATACCATGAATATAAGAAAATTGTTTTGCCAATATCTCAATCATTTGATCTAAGGCAATTTTTTTCCTGGATCTCTATACTTTTCCTATACTATTAGACGATTTTTTTTTCTGCACAGCAAAGTTGCTTTTTCAATTTTAAAGATGGTACAGTGTGCTTTATATTTATCCCAATAGACACTTTTACTTTTTGGGTAAATATGTTTTTATCCCTTAATTTTTAGTAGAAATTAGAATTAGTTTCTTTTCAAAACTTTGGCCTAATTTAGTCCTTCAACTTTAGAAATGTATGAATTTAATCTTTTTAACCAAATTTTGTTAATTTTATTTGATGTTTCAAACGTGTTTCTTAGTTAATATTGAAGCAAAGATATGTCAAACAATATAAATAATCTAAATGCTATCATGAAACGCGCTTGAAACATCAAATAAACCTAATAAAATTTAGTTAAAAGGACTAAAATTCATACATTTCATACATTTTTAAAGTTAGAGGACTAAATTAGGTCAAAGAAAAAGGACTAATTCCAATATTCAGAATTTGTCAGAATTTGGTTTTTGAACCTTCTTTGTAATATATTCTGGGTGAAAAATAGTCAAAATTTAGTTTTTAGATAACTGAATTTTATTGATTTTCTTTTTTCATTTCAATTTAAAATAAAAGAAAATAAAAATTATATGTTTTGTATTAAAAAAAGTCTTTATTTTTATATTTTGTTAAATTATACTTTTTAAAATTAACTTTTTATTTTTAATTATTGAACACAATAGGATATAAAAATATTAAGAAATGAAAAATGTATAAGTATATGAAAGAAACAAAATTGAAATATGAAAAGAATGAAAAAAAATAAAGGATTAAATATATTTTTGGTCAAATAAAATTAAAATTAGTTTTTTATTTTAAATTTTGACTTAATTTAGTCTTTCAATTTTAGAAAAACGAGGATTTAATTATTTTAATTAAATTTTGTTAAGTTTATTTAGTGTTTCAAACATGTTTTTTATCTAACGTTTTTGTTTTAATGTTAATTGAGAAATACACTTAAAATGATGAAATCTACACGTTTTTAAAGATGAGAAACTAAATTAAACTAAAATTTTGAAAAAGAACTAATTCTAAATTTTACTAAAAGTTAAGGAATCAAAAATATATTTAACTAAAGAATAAATGTATAACTATATTTAATAAAATTTGAATATGAAAGAAATAAAAATGTTAAAAGATAGAAATTATTTAACCATAAACTTATAAATTTTCTATTATTCAGTTTTTGAAAAAAATTAAAAGAATTAAAAATTAAGAAATGTTAGTAAAAATGGTTGTTAATTTTATAAGAAAAAAAATAAAGTTGTAGATTATTTTACAAATTAATTATAAAAATTAAGTAGTGTTTTTTTATTAGAAAATAATGGTATTAAAATTTTGAATATAAAAGTATTTTTATCATATTTTTTATTAAGTTATTTAGGAAAATCTAATTAAATTGAGAAGGTAAGAGTAAATAAAAGTTTAATTGAATGGATGAAAGATAATACAAAAGTTGACAGAGTTAATGATGGGATGTGGACCTTTAAATGTCAGGGTTTTGAGGACAATGATTTCTTGTGTGACCTGGTGTTTGATAACATGAGCATTTTCTTAGGTGTCTTCCTTCCTTGATGTTCATCTCAATCATAATTATAGATGATTTGGGTCGATCATTTGCGCTAGTTCTTGTGGTTGGGTTTGGCCAAAGTTTTGGGCCTCGGTATGGTGGCCAATATCATACATACCTTAGCTTCCCATAACCACACCAACATTAATCCAACTTCAAGACAAATTTACCTGCATAATGTATTTCTTCTAGGATCTCCTCCAGTCCAAATCTTGTTGTATTTCTATCAAATTCAATGATCTTATGGGTGTTTGATTTTAAATCACCATCTTGTAGGACCTTGGAGGTATTTTCATAATATACATGACAAAACACTTATCATTGCAATTATGTTCTTCTCTCTTTCTATGAAGAAGTTGTTGCATCTGATAACGGTTTAAAAACCATTATTTTTATACTTAATTTTGATATCAAAAACACCCTTTTTGACTTAGAAACTTGCTTGGACTCATGATTTTGCTTTAATTTTGTGAATAATAGAGCTGAGGTTATACTTTATGATTTTATCACTAAATTCACTTAATTTTGTAGGTTATTGGAATGATTTGAAAGAACGGTTGAAGTATCAAGGAGTTGCAGTGTAGAAAAGTCAACCAGAATGCAGAAAAGTCAACCAGTCAACCAGAATGTTGAAAAGTCAACTAGTCAACCAGAATGCTGAAAAGTCAACCATAGTGCAGTTATTTAGAACCGCAGGTGGCGCTGAGCGCCAGCCTGGAGCTGAGTGCTAGTTTTCTCGCCAGTTTTTCACTGTTTTGCACCTAGGCGACACCGCTGGGCGTCATCCGAGTGCCGCATCTACCGTTGAGCATCGGTGACGCGTGTTTTGGGCCAGTTTTTTTTGCTATTTTTCCTATTTAAAGACCCAAACATCTTAGGGTTGATATCTTTTGATGGCTTAAGCATAGAAACACATTTTTCACCCGTTTGGGGGCAGATTTGAGGATGCGGGAGCTCTCCTTTTCTCTTTCTAGGGTTTTATCTCTTCCATTCCATTGTACACCTAGTTCTTCCATGACGATGGAGAACTAATCTTATTTGTTGCTGGGGAAAGATGTAACCTCTAAACTCTCTTGTATTTGAATTTATTCTTCGTATTGATATATGCTTCTGTCATTAATTGTTATAGATATTCTTCTTTTCTCAAATGCTTGTGATGTTATGATTTGTATATATAAGGAGATTTCGTACTCCTAAGGTTGGACAATTTGGGGATGTGACAACTCTCCTTTTCTCTCGCTAGGATTGTTATCAAGAGATATATTACAAATTACGATCTGGGAATTCTCTCGGAGTAATATTACCTAGACATAGGGATAGGAGGACCGATTGCCTTTAAGCTTCTGTACAAATGTAATGCATGATTAATTGGTAGGGAGACAAGACATTGTAAACTAGTAATTAGGAGTAGGCTCTTGATAATGGTTTAAAACACCGTTATTTGCTATGTGATTTTGATACTAAAAGCACCATTTTTCACTTGGAAACTGGCTCTCGACGCCTGGGCAGTGGCACTTCGTAGCCTCGGCGTCCAAATCTGACGCCTAGGCCTTACATGACCTTTAATTCTCGCCCAGGCGTCCTCCCTACGACGCTTGAGCATGATTTCTGTCAACACCCAATTTCGTTCGGGAAAGTAAATAATCAAAATTAAAGAATAGTAGAATAATAATTAATGGTGGGTGAAGAAAAAAAGGAAAAAGAAAATAATAAAATAATATTCCTTAATGTTGGACACATCACTTTCGAATGTTTTTGAAATATTAGTTTAATATGGTAATAATTTGAATCAATATTATGACAATAATTAAAAATAATATATTGATATAATTTGCTGCAACATTTTCTTTCTAAAGAGTAATATATGATTTCTTTTTAAAATGGACAAATTTTCTAACAATTATTATAATCAATGTCTTGAATATTATTTGATTTATTTTTCTTACGATCAAGACCATTTCTTTCCCTATTTTGTCCATCGTCAATTAATTCTCAATTAAGGCAAGATTGTCAATGTGTGTATATAAATACACACTCTGTGAAAGAAAAAAAATGGAGAAAATGGAAAAAAAACACCTAGAGATAATAAAGATTGAAAGAGAGAGTATAGAGAAAAATAGGTTCTCGCACACAAAGGTCCAGAAGCCAAAAATGTATGTTACCTCTACACTCTTATTTTTCTCTTTTTATTATACTTTAATTTTTTTTTTCAAATATATTATTTTTTTACTACACACAACTAATGTTTTTCTTAAAATCATAAATTTTTCGATATAAGTATGCGTTGGCCTATGGCCATATTCTTTTCTTTTTTTCCACCATTCTTAAAATAAAAAAATACAAAATATTTAAAACCAAAAAATGTCGACTTTGTTAAACTAAACCATTTTTACCATAACTACGTGATCCTTGATTTTCGGGTTCATTTTTCAAAAATACAAATCAATCCTTATTTTTTAACAAACTCACAAACATTTTTCTAGATAAAGAACTACGTGATCCCTAATTGTCCATTAATGGATATACGTAGGACCAAGGTCAATCCTTGTCGGGTTCATAAAACAAAAAAATATTTTTTGTTTCCTAATAATTTATTTTATTCTAATTTATTTTTATTTTTGGGGAAAATTAATTATTTTGGAAAACCACTTTAATTTTATACCTTGAATTAGAGGTACTGCCTTTGGGCAGGCGCGCTAGGGTGCTAATACCTTCCTTACGTGTAACCGATTTCCGAACCTGAAAATCTGTTTTGATAATTTGTTTATATTCTGTTTTATTATTATTGGAATTATTATTGCATATATCATGAGTGAGACCCTATACCCGAGTCTGAGCGTAACATAGAATTAGAAGGGTTGTGTAGCAGTGTCACGTTTGGACTATTTTCAGTTTGGCTATCGTGAGAACCCCAGCCAGTGGCTGTTCTCTTTACATGCAATTTCACACCTAGTTGCGTTCAACTATTGTGGAAAAGCTGTGAAAAGGACCATAGCTCTGGTGGCCTTGATTTTAGGTTTAGGAAGTCATCCTTGGGAGATTGCATATACAATGCTTAGACCTTAGGACATTGCACCTAACTTAAAAGCATAAAACATGTTGACTTTTAATCATCATTTTGACACAGGCATCTTCATGCATCATATGCATTAGCAACATTTTTATCATTTTTCCTTCATTTTCTTTAAATAAAAAAAAAAACAAAAATGTCATGCTTTAATGAATAAATAAATAAAGCTAAATAAAAAAATTTTAGTCAAATGAATTAATAAAACTTTAATTTTTTTTGAAGTATTTTGTGACATGAAATCGCGAAAATAATTTCCTTCTTCATCATTTTTCAGTTTATCCATAAAAAAAAATCAATTTACAAGGGGCATTATCTTAAGGTAATCACAGGTAATCTTTTTTTAGAAAGTAAAAAATAAAAATAAAAAAATTGAAAATGAATAAAAAAGAAAAAAAAAACAGGGGCAACTTATCTAAGTTAAATTTTTCGAAAATAAGATGATCATGATTTCATGTGTAGACATGTTTGTTCATCAAAAAAATTATCATTCTTTGTAACCTATTTTGAGTCTTAAAAAAATGTTTTTGAACAAATCAGGTTGAGATCATGTTATTTAACAAAATACTTTTTTTTTTGAAAAAAAAAGAATAAAATTTCAAAACAGAAGAAAGAATGAAAGTGAAAAACTTAATTTTCTTTCACTGTAGTGAGAACATTTTTTTTTTAAGCCCATTGGACCCAGTTGATAGTTTTCTTCAAATTCAGTTTCTTGAAAAAAAAAACAAACGAATGTGATGAAAGGAAAATATAAAAATAAAATTCTCAAAAAGTTTTATCATTTTCATTTTGCAAAAAACAGAGAAAGGAAAATCATTACATGTTGAGTAAATTATTATCATACTTTTTTTTTATAATTTCTTTTTTGAATAACTGATAGTATTTTCTGTTGAGATATGTGTGCGCATTGCTTGAAAACACCCATCCTCCAGCCTTCCCCCAAAAGAAAAAGAGTTTGGCTCTAACAAACAGTGATACTACCCACAAACTAGAGCATATTGGTATTGCCAAAGTTATTCTCGCTTGTGCTATTTGGGAACTCCCTAACTAGCCAAAAACATGCCAAAGAAAATCAAACTATTTGGGGCAATCCTTTTTTGATAAATCATGTCCATACCTGTTCCGTATCCTGAACAAAACTCATGCTTAAAAACTGGGGTAACTTTGTCATTCATGGATCCATATCTCATTTTACCAAACACCAACATCTTTTTGGTGTTTTGTATCTCATATTGATATTCACATATTACACGCCAACATGGCTATCCCAGTGTCCTTTAAATCCTTCTAAATCCTTACAAATTTCAACTTTCCTGTGAATTCAAGCATGCACATATCAATGTCAAAAGAAAATACCCAACACTGTTTTGAATATCCGGCTTCAGAATTTTTGACATCCATTGTTTTAAGAAAAATGTAATATATACATGAACTTGATGATTTTAAAGAAAACAAATTAACTCCTAAAAAATAAATTAAAAAAAATCAATGAAAGGTTAAAGAGTTTCAAAATACTCATTTGCATAATTTTGCATCAAACACAAAAAAAAAATCATTATCTGCATAAATAACTATCATGTATATCTTTGTCAATAAGATACTTTATGAATGGTTATCAAACCTCTTTCATTCAAAATACAAAAGGATCAACCACTACAAGAAAAAAAAGTCATTATCTACAGCCCAAATCCGTATATAAAGCCCAAAATCCGTATATAATTGTTGGTTATATACGGCTTATATACGGACAAAAATTCGTATATAAAACCCTCGTAGGTAAATTTATATACGGAAATATCAGTCTTTCAAGTTAGTTAGTTAGGTCTTTCTATATCAGTCTTCTACTCAGCAACGGAAACCCTAGACTCAACACTATTAACTCCTGCAAGAACCACTGATTCAGAGCATCAAATACCATCTCCATTACCACCATCGGTGCTTAGACTATGGAGGCCTCAAGCATAAAGAAATTTAAGGAACCAATGGTCACAATTGGCGTCATTCAAAAATGAATGGTTCTTTGCTTCGTCTGCAGGAAGATCTCATGCAACTGCTCTGATTAATTCTCATCTCTCCCAAAGGAACTGCAAAGAGCAAATTATTGTTGTGTTATAAGGACATGACCAGAGTGACTTTGGAGATGCTGGAGATGGTGGTGGAATTCCAGTATTTAAATTTTGTTTAATCACTTCACATGAGAAATTTGCTGAGGAATTGGTTCAGATGCGATTACTTGTTCTTGAATTTATGTCCATTGGTTATGACACTTCAGAGGTAAAACAATTGCACTGGTCAACTCAGCTTTATGACGATGACTTCAAAGATTTGACAGACTGCAATCTATACTGTGAAGTGACTCATGGACCAATTCCTCCAAGTTTCAGGGATGGAAAGTTTGACATTACCTCTTTAAGATGTGACAACCAACCCAATCCTGAGATTTTACAGGTTTATTTAACAATGTGGCTGACAGAGGCAAACATAGGCATTCTCAAAGTGAATGAGATATTTACAGTGGTTGGCGAGGAAATGCATGTTAGCATTGTTTAAAGCTTCCGCCAACAGGAATAAGTCTTTAACATTGAGTGACCTCGTGTTTAAAGAGAAAATGAATGAACAAACCTTCTAACATTCTCTTTAGACGCTTTCATAGTTGGCCATGCAAAAAGAGCGACAAGATCTTCATATGTGGATGAAATTTGTTCAAAGGAAAAATTACCAGAATTGGTGTCTACATAGATAATATGCTCAATATATTGCAAATATGAAGGAGTTGGAAAGAACCTACAGACAACAACGATTGAGTTTGGCTATTTAGATTTTGAACTTGGCCAAAAATTAATTAAGTTATGTCTTCAAAAATAAAAATTAGTCATATTACGAGGTTCGTGTGACTCTCCATAAAGTATTATGAGGTTCGTGCGCTTCTCCATCAAGTTTTTATGAGGTTCTTGTGCCTCTAAAAGGGTGAGCAAGGGTATCACATAAATTTCCGCCCATACATCGGTACATCAACAAAATTGAAGAAGAAAGTCCAGAGCTATAAGAAGTTCAATTAAAGAAGCATCAGTTCTGAGCTTGTCAAAGGCTAGTTTTCGTCCTGGCACCAAAGCCCAATTTCCATCCTGGCACCCAAGCCCAGTTGTAATCCTGGCATCAAAGGATTTGAAAAAAATGAAGAAGAGAAGAACAAAATGACACACCATGCATCGCCGACATCTAGAAGGGATTCATGATTTCGTTCGAAGGAGTTCAAATTGTACATCAGCGAGAAAATTCAGAATTTTGAAAAAAAAAAGGGAAAGAAAAAAGTGAATAAAGGTCTCAATTGAGTTCCATCAAACATGGCACACAATGCAGAGATGACTCTAAAACAAAATTCAGAGAGGGAGGTCCAGAGCTATAAGAAGATCAATTCGAAAAACAAAGGGCAAGGTGATACCCCTCCACAGCGAAGTACACCTCTTAAGCGAAATTGAAACAAAATCAAAGGTGATACCCCTCTACAGCGAAGTACACCTCTTAAGCGAAATCAAAGTGAAATCAAAGGTGATACCCCTCCACAGTGAAGTACACCTCTTAAGAGAAATCAAAGGTGATACCCCTCCACAACGAAGTACACCTCTTAAGCGAAATCAAAGGTGATACCCCTCCACAACGAAGTACACCTCTTAAGCGAAATCAAAGGTGATACCCCTCCACAACGAAGTACACCTCTTAAGCAAAATTAAAGGTGATACCCCTCGACAACGAAGTACACCTCTTAAGTGAAATCAAATGTGATACCCCTCCACAGCGAAGTACATGTTGACAAATTGGTAAGTGTACCAAATCGTACAAGTAATATAAATGGTAAGACCAAGAGACTCGTATGGCTTCCTCGTTCGCGTGAATTAAAATAATAAGACTTGAGAAATAAAAATTAATAAATTGGGTTTGAGAGTAAAAATATTAACATGCAAAATAAAGATTGATTCAATTGACAAGTGAAAGCAATGGATGGATGGATGTTGTTGGGTACTAACAATTTCATCTATTCCACTCTCTCTTACATACTACCCTTGATTATTANATTGATTCAATTGTTATGCGACTTTCTTAGCCTCCCCTTAACCCGATCCCTCGGCGAAAAGGGCCTAATATCAATTACTGGCTTGCTATCCCTAGCCTCCCCTAGTAATTAATACCGCATTATAAACATAAGTTAGCACAATTGATCGTCCTACCCCTATCCCTAGGTGGTATTGCAAAATCAAGAGATTACTCACCAATTCATGTCATTACCGCACGTCCCCATGTCAATAACGACAAACAACAATATACCGAATGAGTTAAACGATAAAAGCCTTAAGCACAGATGATAACCCAACAATAATCAATCACAATATATGGAGACCATATAAATAACCAATAGTTTCAATAAGAGAGAGTATCAAAAGATTACATTGAATTCCCCAACAACAAAAGGGTTTAGTTCACCATAGACATGGTGAAACTAGATGAATAATGGAAGAAGAATGGAAGAGCAAACCCTAGAAAAGATGAAAAGGAGCCTAAGCATCCAAGAGATCCTCTCCAGAGAGCAAAATTAGGTCTGGCCGTTCTCCCCTGTCAAAAGAATGACTCTGAATTCGTGATAGGGGTATTTATAGGTGAGGAGCACATCAAAAACAGGCCCAAGTCCAGCGTGCCATCGCCGGGCAGTTTAAGTGTGCCTCCCGGCGGTTTCCCATAACCTGCCGTCATCGCCCGACGACAATCTCTGGCACCCGGCGGTTTCCCATATTCTGCTGCCGCCGCCCGACGACAATTGCTGGCGCCCGACGGTTTCCCTCAGTGCCAATTTCCATGCCTACTCCTCGTTCTGGACCGCCCAGCGGTTTAAGTGTGCCGCTGGGTGGTGCGTTGACTCTTTAAACTTCATTTTTCTGCTCTTTTCTTGAGTCAATGACCTGTATCTTCAACTCCATTTTTACTTTTCTCAAATTAGCTACAAAACAATGCAAAATAAGCATAAAATCGCTAAAAACAACTTTTGACTCTCTCCAGACTCATTTATTGAGTTTTGCTTGATTCTAGGCTCATTCCGAGTAGTAAAGGGTGTAATTTGGTCCCAATTGACATATGAAAATCACTATTTTTCAACCTTCATCAGTACACCTCTTAAGCGAAATCAAAGGTGATACCCCTCCACAGCGAGATTCATAGGGAAAGTACACCTCTTAAGCGAAATCTAAGGTGGTCCCCTATCCACGAGGTTCATACACCTCCCCAACGAAGTTCGTAGGGTATGACACACCCTCCACAGGTGTCACGACTCTTCAGCAAAATCCACAAGGTTGCTACACTCTCTACCAAGTATGCTTCGAGGTAACCTTTTTATCCTTCTCTTTGGAACCGAACAAAATTAGTGTCTTTATCTTTTTTTGGCTTTTACTTGATAACACAAAAACTCTAAAGTTCATGTTATCTAGCAAAATCTAAATAAAGAGGGGCAGCTGTCAACACCCAATTTCAACTGGGAAAGTAAATAATCAAAATTAAAGAATAGGAGAATAATAATGAATGGTGGGTAAAGAAAAAAAGGAAAAAGAAAATAATAAAATAATCTTCCTTAATGTTAGACACATCACTTTAGAATGTTTTTCAAATATTAATTTAATATGGTAATAATTTGAATCAATATTATGGCAATAATTAAAAATAATATATTGATATAATTTGCTGCATCAGTTTTTTCTAAAAAGAAAAATATGATTTCTTTTTAAAACGGACAAATTTTCTAACAATTATTATAATCAATGTCTTGAATATTATTTGATTTATTTTTCTTACAATCAAGACCATTTCTTTCCCTATTTTGTCCATTGTCAATTAATTCTCAATTAGGGCAAGAATGTGAATGTGTGTAGAGAAAAATAGGTTCTCGCACACAAAGGTTTTGTCAACAACAACCACTAAGGAAGCACCAGGAGAATTCCAGAAGCCAAAAAGGTATGTTACCTCTACACTCTTATTTTTCATTTTTTATTATACTTTGAAGTTTTTTTTTTCAAATATATTATTTTTTTACTACACACAACTAATGTTTTTCATAAAATCATAAATTTTTCAATATAAGTACGCGTTGGCCTATGGCCAAATTCTTTTCTTTTTTTCCACATTCTTAAAATAAAACAAAATATTTAAAACCAAAAATTGTCGACTTTGTTAAACTAAACCATTTTTACCAGAACTACGCGATCCCTCATTTAGGGTTCACTTTTCAAAAATACAAATCAATCCTTGTAGGGTTCATAAAACAAAAAAATATTTTTTGTTTCCTAATAATTTATTTTATTTTAATTTTATTTTTGTTTTTGGAGAAAATTAATTATTTTGGAAAACCACTTTAATTTTATACCTTTAATTAGAGGTACTGCCTTTGGGCAGGCACGCTAGGGTGCTATACCTTCCTTACGCGTAACTGATTCCTAAAGTTGAAAATCTGTTTTTCATAGACCATGCTTTTATTTTAGGGTTTTTCCATAGTGTTTCCATAATAAATTATGGTGGCGACTCCCAAAATCTTTTCTTAAACCCGTTTGTTTTCGGTTCGTCGTTCCGTCCCGATCCCGGTTGTGACAATTTCACTTGGATCGGGCCTTGTTTCTGCTCTGTTTTGATTCTTTTGGATCGGGCCACGCTCTGGGACGCCTCTAACACTATTTAAAGGACTTTGGGACTCTAGGTTTTACATCCCTGGTAAAGAAGAGCATAGCAATACACTCCTAGCCAATTCTTAATCTTCCATCATCATTCTTTCTTCCATTGTTCATAGGGTTCCCCCATGTCTATCGGGAACTAATTTCTATTTGTTGTTGGGGAATGATGTAACCTTGTAAACTCTCATGTATTTGAATTAATTCTTAATTTCATATGTTTTCTCATTAATTGTTAAAGTAATTCATCTATTTTATTTTTGCTTATACAATAGCATTATCTATGAATTGCATGAGTGTTGGGAGGTTCCTTACAGTTCAGGTTCTTGTTGAATTACTCCTAAGGGTTATATTTCTCAGGGATGAGAGTATGAATCTTGGTCATCTTAACCTCTTGATCTTCACATCTTTTTATCAGGAATGCTAGGAATTGTATGAACTGATAATTAGGGACAAACTTATTTACCAAGAGATCGGGTTTAAGTCATTTAGTGAGGGACGTTAACTTTAATGCATAAAGAAGAATTCTTATATACATGAGAGGGAACTTGGTGAAATTTAACCCCAGCAACATACCCATCTCATATTAAATCAACCTCTATTCATCTCTGTGCTCCTTTGCCATTGATCACTTTTATTTTCTGTTATTTTATTTTTGCACTCAAAACCATTGATCTCTTTTATTTTTAAAAGTCTTAATTAATCTTGTTTTCACACAACTGTTCAGCGTCGAAAGTCCGCTAGGATACGATACTTGATCTTACCAATTTATATTACTTGTGCGACTCGGTACACTTGTCTATTTGCCCCAACACTGGTAATTCAATTTGTTGTAACATAACTCATTTTGAATACAACTAATTATCTTATTTCATTATATTTTGGTTTTCAATTATTTTGTAGTTACACTTTATAGAAATATTACATAATTGTTTTAAAAAAAAATTCTTTTCACTCAGCTATTGCTGCAAATAAAATTTGAAATTATTACTTTTAATTTTACATGACAAAATGTTTTCATATTTGTATTTCAAAAAATATTATCTTAATAATTTTTTCATAATTTAGATATTACTTTCTTACATCATTATAAAATGACATCATCATAATATGAATTGATTATCCACTATGCAGCAATTATACATTGGCACATGTCACTGATATTATAAGATTGTCATTTAACAAAAGAAATAAAAATAACAATTTGCATAAAGAATAAAAATTATATTACAACCTCTTAGACACATTAAATAACTCTAAAATAAATTAGAACAAAACACTAATAGTTATAAATTAAATATTTACACTTTTTTAATATTATATTAATTATATAATAAAATAATATATAAAATAATAATATTTTTCTAATTAAAATATATTTTGTTGACTAAATTTTTTTAAGAATGAAAAAGTATACTTACGTGTTTCTATACTTAAATATTGGATTTTAAATATTTAACTTTCTATATTTAAATATTGGATTTTAAATATGAAACATAGTAGAAATTTACATTAATTATATCTTAAATGGATTTAAAGTCAAAATAATTACCTTTAAAGTCAAAGTATATTTTATTGACTAAATATTCTTAAGAATGAAAAAGTATAATGTTCTTTTCCTTATGTTTTTAGCTTTCTATATTTAAATATTGGATTTTAAATATGAAATATTGTCAAAATTTACATTTAAAGTAATTATATCTTTATATAGTAAATAAGTTATTAATATTTTTATTTTTAAATAAATTTTATTGATTACTTATATTTTAATGTAAAAAAGTATAATAATTATTTCTCTATAAATTCATGGTTAGTTTTCTGAAAACAATGCCAAAGACTTTTTCTTCTATTCATATTTTGAATCCTTAGAAAACTTACGATAGAGATATGGAAAAAGTTGAGATAAAAGCTATTGGAGTTTTAGTTATGGTGATGATTCTTTTGAGTTTTACACATGCTGAATTAAATAGCAAAACTGATGCTTCTTTTTTATGCAATGTTAAATGTGCATTCAAATGTGAACTTAAATCTCAATCTGAATATGAAAAATGTTTTCAAGATTGTTTATCACACTGCNACAAATTATCCTCTGATCCTATTTTAAAATGTTTTACTAGTTGTGACTTAATGAAGGTCATTGCCTACAACACCGGTATGTGCTCTCTCAAAATATTTACTTGTTTCNATAGTTTTACATTTTTATTTAGATTTCATTTTATTAATTATTTTTTTCATAACTTTGTTAATTAGCTTTCCTATTGCTTATAATTTTAACCATTGACTTTGCTTTCTTATCAGGCGCTCATGATCTTGCAAATAACGTGATGAATAAATGTACGCAAGAATGTACAAAAAAACTGTAATTTCTAAGAAGAACTTTTGAGTGAAGCATTCATAGGAGAAATTGTATTCCTACACAATTTTTATAAATGATCTTGATCAATAAACAATATTGAATTATTTTCATACTTATTATGTAACTACTTTCCTCCATTTTATGTCTTCCTTTATACTATTGAAACTTGAGTATTAATAAAATTAATAAAATAATTTATTTTTTTTAACAGCATTATCATAAATTTCCATTAAGGAAGAAAATTACAAAATATTCTAACAAAAAATAGTGATATTTAAGGTGTGTGAGTAAGGTATTAAGATATAATGTGAATTAAAACTATGAATATGTAATAGTTCTTCCGAGTTATTATAGTGTTTTAAGACGAAATTTTATCCAATGAGTGTAATCTAATCAAGGTGACAATTTTAATAGTTTTAGTATTTTATAAATTTTAAAATAGTTTAATTCAAGTCAAATCTATATTTAATAGATTATGTTGTGATTAAATTGTTTTTAAGGATAACATAGCTTGCCACATTACATATCTAGACTCAATTAAATGGGTTAAATATGATTTTGGTTCCTTAACTTTAAGTGAAAATTGGAATTAATCCCTCTTTAAAACTTTGGCCTAATTTAGTCCTCCAACTTTAGAAATGTATGAATTTAGTCCTTTTAACAAAATTTTGTTATCTTTATTTGATGTTTCGAACGCGTTTATTAGTTAACATTGAAGCAAAAATGTGTCATACAATGTAAACAACCCAAATGCTATCATGAGACGTGTTTGAAACATCAAATAAATCTAGCTATGAAAAAAATGTAACATACCTTCAATGATTTGAATATCATTAAAAAAAAAAACCTTTGAATCTATTAAAATAATAGTGTGAAGTTACATTATTATTATTTTATAATTTTTTATATGCTTAAGAGATCTAACGTTTTAAAATAATTATTACTTTTACTAATGAAAAAATATGTGTTGAAAAGTTTATTATCTTCTGTTTCAAGTTCTATCTATAGATGTAATTAAAGTTTATCATTCTTTAATAGACAATTTTTCCATCAAAGACATCCTTTTATATATTAAAGTTTATCATTCTGTTTCAAGTTCTAACTTGTGTATGCCTATTTTTCAGTTGGTATATTTTAGCAATGTGTACCGGGTTTCAGTAGACAAAAATATCCTTATATATCATAAATTCTTACATCATAGGGTTTCCCAAGCATCACATCCAACCCTACACTCACACTTATACCAAAAACCAGTCAAGTTGTCTTCAAAACACCCAAAATCCCCTGTGGTCCCCCACGTTATCACAGGTGGTTCCTTCAGTGCAACAGGATGTCCAAAACAGAAAAAAGGCTCGCGTAAACGATTACCAACCTCTTGCAAATGATTACAAGGGTCTTTTTTGCTGCACAAATTGCAGTACTTGGCCTTAATTGCTTTGGAACTTTCATACATTGAACATAACAAAAACTTGGACATCAATCATCAATCAACAATCATTTCTACATTGCACATAAGCAATCTTGAAATCAATCATCTTATTGCAATAACAATTTGTACAATGTCTTCAAAAATATAAAACAATCTTATTCCAATAACAAGTTGTACAATGTCTTCATATATATAAAACGAAAAGTACACTGACTTCATATAAAAAGTACATTGTCATGACAACTATCCTATCAAAACAAACTAAACTACACTACATTTTTACACTGGACAACTATCCTACAATAATCCATAGACCTCTAGCGCATCCAGTAGTCTCATGTTCTCGTCATCCATGATCCATTCACGTACATATCGCATTCTGATTGCAAGCAATTCCTCCTGAAATGAAAATATTGTACTTGTCATATCAACCAAATCATCAAAAAATAATGAAAATATTGTACTTATCATATTCTCCCAATAAAAAAATAATGAAAAGATTGTTATTACTAAACAAAAAAATGCAACTAAATAAAAGACCAAAACTTTAACTTACCTTTGGGATTCCGAAAGCCATTCCAACTGCACAAAAAATGAAAACATGAAAGAGACCAAAAAATCAATGGTGGCTTAGGGTTCACAAAACACAAAATGAATAAATAACGCCAAAGAGAACAATGCGAGAAGGGGACGAAATGACAAAACACACACACAATGCCAAAGCCAACCAAAAAGGGGATAGAAGAAATAGAGCTTACCTTGCGAAAGATAGCTTTTTTTGGGTTGAGATGAGACGAACGGTGCAACGGAGAAACCAAAGGATTGGAGAGATGAAGCAACCGGGAATGGAAAAAGTGATGGGAGACAAGAAGCTTCAGAAACAAAGTGAAAGAGAAGAAAAAGGAACCGCCAAACGAAATTTCATATCCTCAGAATTCCTATTCTACCCTCGCCAGTTTTTAAAAAACCCTTTTGCATTTAAAAGAAAAAAGCCAATAGAAATTTGACACCTGGCCGGTGTCAAATTTGTGTCAAATAAGGTGTTAAAGAAACATTTTCGTTCTTCATTTTTATACTTCCCACTCTCTATTCTTTCTTCTACGTAATTACACTTTCACCATTAAACAAATCAAAGTAAACAACTCACAGAAACAACATGGAAATGTTGGGAGGAAACATTAATGGCTAAAAGGAAGTTTTTAAGATTGGGAGAGGTTGAAAGATTTTGAGAGAATGAAAGACTTGTAGTATTGAAGGCTTCTAATCTTTTTGGCTTGCATAGAAATGATACAACCATCTCCTATTTATACAAGTGGCACCTCCTTACCAATGGCTAGGATCTTGCCACCACATCATTCATCTAAGGGCTATAATTCATTCTCTAGAACTTTCTAAAACATTCCTATAATTCTAAACTTATCTAGAAACATCTTATGGATAAACATCCCTAGATATTTTTGTACATCATTCTAGAATCTTCTAGATAGGATTTTCTAGAATTCTATTTGGGCCTTTTCTACTTGGGCTTTTATCTTATAGGCCCAATAACACAAAATCAATTTATATTTCAACACCCCTTCTTAAACTTGATTTTGTACTCCAAGCAAACTTCTCAACTTCATAAAGACTTCTTTCTTCAGCGGTTTGGTGAAGATATCTGCTACCTTATCATGCGTCTTCACATATTCCATTTGCACATCCTTGTTTCTGATGCATTCTCTAATGTAATGGTAACGGGTGTGGATGTACTTGCTTCGATCATGGAAGACTGGGTTTTTTGCTAGTGTTATTGCTGACTTATTGTCCACGAAAATATTTGTGGGCTCCACTTGTGGCAAGCTTAATTCCTTCAATAGGTTGCGTACCCAAACAACATGGCAAACACATGAAGTTGTAGCTACATACTCTGCTTCACATGCAGACAAAGTAACAATAGGCTGCTTCTTGGACATCTAAGTAAAGGCTGTGTCTCCCATGTAGAACACAAATCCACTTGTGCTCTTTCGGTCATCCATATCTCCACTCTAATCGCTATCACTATATCCAACAAGCTTGTAATCATTAGAAATAGAGTAGTATAGGCCAAAGCTTGTCGTACCTTTGATATATCGAAGAATCCTCTTCGCAGACTTGAAGTGAGTAGTTGACGGAGCTTCCATGTACCGACTCATGACTCCAATGACATAGAGAATGTTTGGTCTTGTACAAGTTAAATAGCGCAAACTTCCAGCAAGACTTTTATAGAGGGTTGGATCCACTTTTTCTCCCTCTTCATCCTTACTCAACTTGATGCCGCATTCCGTAGGAGTACCAACTGGATTAGCATCATCCATCTTGAACTTTTTGAGAAGGTCTTTGGCATAACTTTCTTGAGTAATAAAAATTCCTTCATTTTCTTGCTTTACTTCAATTCCGAGATAATATGCCATAAGCCCCATGTCGGTCATTTCAAATTCCATGGTCATATCCTTTTTGAATTCTTCAAACATGCTTGGGTTGTTCCTTGTAAAGATTAAGTCATCAACATACTAGCATACAATCAAAATATCTTTACCTTAAGCTTTGATATAGAGTGCATGCTCATATGGACACTTGATGAAATTCGCTTCTTTGAAGTACTTGTCATTCCGAGCATTCCAAGCTCTCGGGGCTTGTTTCAATCCATAAAGATCCTTCTTTAATCTCAAGACTTTATCTTCTTCTCCTTTAACTTCATACCCTTATGGTTGCTTAATGTAGACTTCTTCCTCAAGAACTTTATTTAAGAAGGCGGACTTGACATCCATTTGGTGTACCTTCCAATTATTTTGAGCTGCTAATGATATAATAAGTCTAACAGTTTCTAGTCGAGCAACAAGAGCAAATACCTCGTCATAGTCGATGCCAGCCCTTTGACTGTAGCCCTTCGCCACCAATCTTGCTTTGTATCTTTGAACTTCTCCTTTGGAGTCCTTCTTTTCTTTGTAGACCCACTTGACACCAATTGCTTTCTGCCCTTTTGGAAGCGAGACTGGCTCCCAAGTATTATTCTTCTTTATTGCCTCGATTTCTTCATCCATTGCATTTCTCCAACTATTCTTTTCAATTGCTTCTTGGAAGTTCATGGGCTCACAGTCTGCAAATAGACAAAATAAGGTAACATTGTCTAGATTTTCAGTTACCTCATAAATTTCTTGGAGATTTCGAAAATGTGGCGTTCTTTCACTTGAGCTTTCATCATCTTGAAGAGTTGTATTTGGTGAAGTGGATGGAGTGGCAGGTGCCTCTTGCGGTTACTATTGTTGTTCCACATCATCTTCTTCAACGCACGTGAAAAAGGTATGATCCTCACAATTTGTCGACCAATCCCATTCTCCTTCTTCATCAAACACTACATTCTGACTGGTGATTGTTTTCCTTGGATCAGGATTGTAGAGTTTGTACCCTTTGGAGTTGGCGTCGTAACCAATGAAGATGTATTTTCACTTTTGTCATCAAGTTTACTTCGTTTCTCATCTGGCACATTCACATGAGCTATACTTTCAAAGACTCTAATATGAGAAATACCTGACTTTCTTCCGCTTTGTTGAAAGGCTTTTAGGTCGCACTAAAAGTCAACAAAACCTAATCCCCACTAATGTAGTATAGGATTGGCTAGGGATCAATCCAAGGACTTGGAAAAATCAAGTTCGAATTATAGAATTAAGCCTAATTATTTACTATTTACTAAATCTAGGTGATGAGTCGATATTTTATTGATTTCACTTAGCATATTGTACTGAATTTAACCAGGGAATTGTGTTTAATTGTCTGTTATTTTCCCGTTTTTCGAATTCTGCTTAATTTGGTCGGAAATTCGTAATTGTGCTAATTTGAATTTTCTGAGTTGATTAATTGCATTTTTGGGTGCAGGGAAATTTTGGAAACATCATTTGGAGCATTAGGGAGGTGGCGTGATCATTCAAGACTCAACGTTTTTATTCTGTATGTGATTTCGTTTTGCAATTCTGTTTTTACATTTCTGTTGNATCCGTGTTTTAATTTAGTTTATCCGCATTCACAATCCTTTCACAAACCCTCCCCACTTCGTGTTTGACTTGATTCTCGAACCGCAAAATTGGTCCTTGAGAGACGACCTAGGAGTCATTTCCTAGCTATACTGCATTTCTAATATGCAATTAAATTTGTATGGGCCGCGACACCCATCACTAGGTGGGGAAAATGAAAATTAAATGGAATCTAAAAAAGAAAAGAACTAAATGTTAATGTGCATGAATGATTCTAATTAGTTCTAAATGGATGCATGTAATACAAAGGTATGAATATGGACAAAATTAGAATAACATCTACAATATTATGTAACTACAAAAGAAAGTAAACTAAAGAAAATTACTACTACTCGTGCAAATCAATAACAAAATCCAAACCTAAATCTATGCATTACTAAAATAAGAAAAAAAAGAAATAAAAATGGAAAACTAGGAATAGATGCAAACAAAACATAAATGCTAAATGCACATTATCTATATATATCTTGAAATAAAAAGAACTCAATTTAACAATTATAAAACTTCATATAACAGAACCAATTAAAAGGAAACAAGGGATGTCAACATTCAAACTACCCTAAGATTCGATCAACAGAAATACTAGAAACCCAAATGAAAATATCCTATACCTAAACTACGTGCTATCATATATCAAAAAGTAAAAAGAAAAATTGGGAAACAAAATAAGAAGCAATCAAAGAACTAAGAACAGTAAACTAAATTGCACGAATCAAAGAGTAATCGATAGAAATCGAAACTGAATGAGCAAGGAAAGATAAAAGAACAACATTATATTGAACATTGAAAAATTGAAATACAAGAAAAATGTACCAAAAATCACAAAAGGGAATCTCACGGCCTGTCACCCACTTGAGATCCCTCCGCGAAGTCAGTAGCAAAGAATAGTGTACCTACTTCTCTACAAAAGCTTTGAAAAGTTTAAACTAAGGCATTGAAACGAAAACCTAGAGTCTGGAGTGTATAGTGGTGTCTGTCACCCACCACTTGTGCTTTTACACTTTACAAAACCTCCCTTTTATAGGGAAAAAAATCCAAATAGAAAAAGAAAGAAAAGGAAAGAATAAGGGAAAGGGGGAAGAATCAGTTACAACTAACTCTGAATCACCAAACGCTATCTTCTTCTCAGCATAATCCAACTTTGCACGTGCCTCCAACCTCCATTCTGACCGATCAAGCTTCTGGGCTAGCTCCCTTGTGGGCTATGAACCTCTAATTAGCTTCCAACTTGGCCCATGGAAATCACATTGTTGCTTCGTCACCTTCTCTTCTACGCTTGACGAACCCTAGCTCGAGGGTTGGGAAAATTGGAGAAAACCCCAAATAGTTAAACCTTTGCGCAAATGAATATGCTCGAGCTTACCTCCAAAGGCAGCTTCAACTTTCCAAAACGCACCGTTTCACTAAAACGTCTCAAGGGCTTCAGCAATCAACAACCCAATTCCATATCAACAGCCCAATCTCATCAGCAGCTTCAGCACAGTCACCTGATTCCGCATTTGCAACATTAGCTTATTTGCAGCCAGGTTGAGTGCAACTTCATTAACAACCCAATTGCAATGGCCCAAATTACTTTGACCAATTTTTGACCCCTTTGACCAGGGCTAACCTGCAAAATGAAAACAAATGAGGAGAGTTTAAACAACAAAAAGATGAAATAAAAGCCTACAAAAGCATACTAAAATTTTATTTATTTATTTTTCTAAAAGGAAAATTACTTATTTATTTAAAACCCTATTTTATTCAACTAAAAATTGAAAATTAATACTATTTCTATCAAAAGCCTATTTTTATCCTATTTAAACTATTATACCTTAATTCTAGAAAGTTAAAAGCTAAACTAACCTAAAAGAAGAGTATTAACACAGAAAAATAGGGAAAAATATAGAGTTAACACGCTCAATGCTTCTTGTGGTGTTTCTCCACTAACGCTTCTTGTTGGAGAGCGATTGGTTAGATAGACTGCACATGCAACAACTTCAACCCAAAACTCTTTGGAAGTCTCTTGCTTTTAAGCATGCTCCTTGCCATCTCCAAGATAGTTCTATTCTTCCTTTCAACCACTCCATTTTGTTGAAGGGATCTTGGTACTATCAACTGTCGTCTGATCTCATTGTCTTCACAATACTTCTGAAACTCTTTTGATGTGAACTCTCCTCCACAATCGGATCTCAAAGCTTTGATAAGAAGGCCACTTTCCTTCTCAACATGGGCTTTAAACTTCTTGAAATTCTCGAATACTTTGGATTTTTCTTTTAAGAAATATACCCATGTTTTTCTTGAAAAATCATCAATGAAGAAAAGGAAATAATTACTCTTACCAAGTGATCTTGGCTTGATTGGTCCACACACATCTGCGTGAATGAGTTCTAATGGCTTTTGAGCTCTTGAGTCTGACTCCTTTGGAAAACTCAATCGAAATTGTTTTCCAAGTAGACATCCTTCACAAACTTGGTTGGGGTAAGTAATAAAAGGAAGCCCTCTCACCATTGCCTTCTTAGAGAGCAACTCTAATCCTTTAAAATTAAGATGGCCAAAGCCATGATTGATCTTTGTAACACATCTTGAGAAATTGTGGACCATCACTTTGAATGTTGAGCACGAACATTCTATTTCTTGTCATTGGCACCTTTACAATGAATCTACTTGTATTATCTCTTACAGAAAGATTATTATTCTTAAGTTGAATATCATACCCTTTCTCTAAGAGTTGTCCTAAGCTCAAGATGTTGCTCTTCATGCTTGGCACATAATATACATTGGAAATAAATTGATGTTCTTCATTCTTTAGTCAGATGAGGACATTACCTTTTCCTTTCACCGCAACCTTTGATTCATCTCCAAAATCCACGTTTCCCTTTACTGATTCGTCAAGCTCTACGAACATGCTCCTTTTCCCACACATATGGTTACTTGCTCCATTGTCAAGGTACCACTGATTATCCTCGCCTTTATATTGGCCTTTGTAAGCCAGTAGCAAGGTACCATCTTCTTGACACCTTTCTTCAGCATAATTGGCTTTCTCTTCGACTTTATTTTTGTTAGTGGCTTTACATTCAGAAGCATAATGTCCAAACTTATCACAATTGTAACACTTGATTCATGACTTGTCATACCTTGAATTCGAATTTCCTCTCCCACGACCTCTATTGGAGCTTTCTCCTCTTTGGTTATTGTTGTTAGGCTTTCGTCCTTGTCCACATCCATATGCACGCCCTCGTCCTTGTTCTTGACTATAACTTTGCCTTGATTGGTTGTGTGCATTTTCTTCTTTTCTTGAATCAACATGTGCCTTGAAGACTTGCTCCATGATCTCTTCCTTTTTCTTTTTCTTTTCTTCATAAGCTTGCAATGAACCAAGAAGTTGCTCTATTGACATGGCCTCCAAGTCTTTTATTTCTTCGGTAATGATGATGATATGTTCGAACTTTGGATCTAATGATCTAAGAATTTTCTCCATAATTCTTACATCGTTTAGCTTCTCACCATTTCTTTTTAGGTTATTGGTAACCGTTAAAAATCTTGAAAAGTAATATGAGACTAGTTCTCCTTCCTTCATATGCAAAGCTTCAAACTCTCCTCTCAAAGTTTGAAGACGTACCTTTTTTACTTGATTTGCTCCCTTGTAAGAGATCTTGAGTTTCTCCCATGCTTCCTTGGCTGACTTGACTCCAGAAATCTTCTCAAAAGTATCTTCATCTAATCCTTGATAGATTAGACAGAGAGCTTTCTTGTCTATCTTCCTTGAGTCTCTCAAGCTATCCTTTTGAGCTTGAGAAAGACTCTCTACATTCTCTGGCTCGATGTGGCCCTTCTCGACCACCTCCCACACATCATGTGATCCAAGGAGAGCTACCATCCTTAAGCTCCAATTGTCATAGTTGCTCTTAGTGAGCATTGGGACTTGAAAGGGAACTCCGGTATTTGCCATTTCTATGAGGATCTTATGGCTCTTGATACCACTTTGTTCGGAGGAAACTTTAATGGCTAGAAGAAAGTTTTTAAGATTCGGAGAGGTTGGATGATTTTGAGAGAATGAAAGACTTTTAGTATCGAATGCTTCTAATCTTTTTGGCTAGCATAAAAGTGATACAACCATCTCCTATTTATACTAGTGGCACCTCCTTAACTAATGGCTAGGATTTTGCCATCACATCATTCATCTAAGGGCTATAATTCATTCTCTAGAACTTTCTAAACATTCCTATAATTCTAAATTTATCTAGAAAAATCTTATGAATAAACATCCCTAAATATTTTTGTACATCATTATAGACCCAATAACACAAAATCAATTTATATTCAAGAGGAAAATCATGCAAGTAAAGAAAATAACACAAAATCAATTTATATTCAAGAGGAAAATCATGCAAGTAAAGAAATGTAAACAAAATGACTTATAAAAGGCCTTCATATTTATCCAACATTCGAATACTCCTTCCATTTCTTCTCATCATATAGCTAATTAGCCCTTTGGGTTTTGCTTTCAGCTTCTGCAACAAGTTTTGGAATTTGGGTAGATGCCTGCTTCTGGTGCATCATTGGACCGGAATTGGCTTCTGGGTTTGCTTGGTTTAGGAGAAAAGGGAGCACCTATTTCTGATCATAATATCAAAACTTGGCTTCAGATATTGTTCCTCACACTTGTGATTGGATTCTGTTGTCTGTTGTATCAGTTAGCAGAAGACAGAGAAAGCAATCACAGTGTAAATGAGATTGATGAGTCCGATGAATTCGACAACTTTTATGAGTTCCGGGAGAGAGCAGGAGCACCCCAATGGTCAGTTACACCGTTACTTTGATGAGGAGGATTGTCACCGGACCACCGTGTCTGGTGACAGTGATGGGAGGAGACACGGTGGCTGTGCCTTCTGTGGAAATTTCACTACCACAAGGTGCTCTCGCTGCAAGTCTGCTAGATATTGGTAGGAACAGTCAAATGGTTACATCTGTTTTTTTTTTTTTTTAATTAAATTCAATATTCTATTTTTTTTTCTCTGTATCATCTAATATCTCACTATGATAAATTCATTAAAGTTTGGTTAAAATATATTTTGGTCATTTATTTTGTCTTTCAACAGTAACTTTGTTAATTTAGTATTTATATATTCTCCCTTTGATGCAGTGATAGTTTTCAATTTTATTTTGAACCGTTTTAGTAAATTCAAGTGAAACCTTTTCCAGTTAGGTTTAGATATATGAAACTTGTGGAACTCAATAAATAGTTGAATGAAAAATGATCATGTGAAAATCACATATGAAGTATAGTAACTGGCACATGATCAAGAACTAGAAAATATATATCAAATTCTCTTATGTTATGATGTTGTAAGACTTAATTTTTTAATTATGCTATTCTCAGAATCTTTTATTATTATCATTATTATTTTGTTTAAACATTAGATTACTTTAAAGATCCCCTTAAAACTGTGTTCTGAAATAAAAAAATAAATCACATTGTTTTGAAATAAAACAACCTTAATTCAAAAATTGATAGTTAGAGGATTAAATATTTTTTAAATTATATTTAAAATTAATTCTAATTCTCATAGAAATGCAAAAATCTTTAGACTGGATACACAAGAAATTAAACTGATTTATTTATAAGATTTTTAACTAAAGACCACGCCACAATATGTAATTGATAGACTACATATGTGACAATTTTTTTAAATTTTGTCAGCAGAAATTAGCTCACACAAAAAATGTTAATAAAAAGTTATTAAGATTTTATGAATCTGCATCTAAAGTGATTTTTTTTTAATGAACCAAATGTTAAATCAAATCTAGTAAATCTAATGATATATAAAAAATTTGCACTTCTATTTTTTAAACTATAATTATTATGACTTTAAAAAGAAGATCTAAGACTCATTTAAACCATAAACTAAACAAATACCAGTTAAAAAGATTCAATTAAATTTAAATCATAATTCTGATTCAGTGTCTTGAACTAGATTTATTAATCATACTTTTTTAAAAAATGTAAATAACTTATATTAATGACAAAGGAAACTAACCGGATGTAAGTTTAAAGTTTGCTTTAATAATTATTGTATTAAAGTTTCAATTTGTAGACTATTGAAATTTCGCGACATCTCCTATAGATGAGTTCATATTATATTATATATTAGGATAATGCAAAATTAACTTTACATAAGTTGAATTCTTAAGACATAAAATTTTATATATTAGAATCCTGGTTCCACGTTAGAGAATTGACTTAAATATAATATGTTATCTGAGTCACATTCACTTGTGTAGAAAATGATCAATTAGTGTGTGCGCAGTTAATCTCCTTTTGAATCTCTTTCAAGAAAGATCATCACCGTCTTTTTGGAGAATTCTTGGAGCTCTAAAACCAGAGATAACAATCTGAAACAGAGTATGAAATTGTTAGATCATCAAAAGTCTCTGAACAATCATGTGTTCAAATTATTTATAGATATTTGTTAAACAGATGTTCTCATAGTTGAATAAGCTACTAATCTAGTCGAGTATGTCAAGACAATTATAACAGCTCAGTACATTCAGTCAACCAAAATAACTTCTCATTTAATACAGTTGACCAATCAATCAATGCTTAACTAACTTTTGAAAATATAATTGTTATGGTGCAAGAGCATAACAAAATTTCAAATCAAACAACTAATTCAGTCGAGTATGGGGCACACACAGTCGACTTCGACAAGTAAGAACATTTTGAAATTCTTTTCTTCTCAAAATCTCACAAAGCATTGATTCTCAAAATCTATACAAAGTTTTTAGTATAGTCGATTCAATTAATAATGGAGTCGACTTTACTGCAGCTTTGCCACACAATTATAAGTTCATAAAAGTGCTTGTGGTTTTCGTGCATTAGAACATGTGCAATGCATCCAAAAATCATGTAACATGTACAAGCTTAATATGTATGCATTCACATAGCAATATAGCACATTAACATGTTCACAAATATATCAAAAATTTAGCATAAGAACATGTAACACAACAACAACATATGTGTGTTATTAAGCAATGTGTTGTCATCATAAAAAACCAGAGTGATATAGATATTGTGTTGTTAACAATCTCAACAATCTCACCCTTTTTTGGTGATGCACAACCATGATTAATAACCAACCATGTTTGTACAGTCAAATGCAACATAGAGTAAAAAAGATATAACACAGTTCAAAAACTCTGTATTTTACATAACCAATCAGCTATATCAAGCAGAATATGAGAAAAACAAAAATATTCTCCCTCTTTCATAAATTCTCTCCCCTTTTGTGCATTAGCAAAAAAGGAATACTCTAGATATGGTGATATGACAAGCAGAGATGCATCAGTAAAAAATTATGTAACAATATGAAAAGCATTGATGCTCCCCTATCACATTTAACAAGTAAAAGATAACTCCCCCTAAAATGCAGGCATGTGATAAACATGTATAAGAATGTAATACTCCCCCTGTCATCATGCATGAATATCAAAACCAGATCAAATGCATAATGCAGTACAAATAATTTAGAGTATTCAAAATAGTATAGCACAGAATTGTATCAAAGATAAGATATCAAATTGTTCAGTCATGCAATGATACAAACTACAACAATCTCACAGTAATATCTCAAACAAGATATGCATAATCAGATAAGAACAAAGATAATTGCAGATAATCAAGATCAGATAATTAATCAACAAAATATAACAAAATTCCAGAATTGGAATTAATAACCCTGTTATTTGTAGTCGATTGAATTATTTTCTCAGTCGAATACATTGCTTCTCAATGATGTTTAGTTCCACTGGTAGTTTCCAAAGAAATGTTGTTCCTGCAAAACCTTTCAAGGATTTTTCACAGATCAAGCATTTTAGTTATGCAAGAAATATAATAAAAAAGAAGTCAATATGTATAGATATATAACAGATCAAGCATAATCGACTTCAATCATATCACATACGAATTTATCATCATTTTATGCTACTATCATTTAAAATTCCTAGTTCATTACGAATTGTGAAAAATCTCTCTCTGTTTAGAGGCTTTGTAAAAATGTCAGCCCATTGATGTACGGTATCTACATACTCAATCTTGATTTCACCCTTAAGGATGTGATCTCAAATAAAGTGATGCCTTATTTCAATATGCTTAGTTTTCGAATGTAACACTGGATTCTTAGTCAGATTTATGGCACTAGTGCTATCACATTTTAAAGGAATATTATCTATTTTTATACCATAATACTCTAATTGACTCTTGAACCAAAGAGATTGTGCACAACAGCTTCCAGCTGCTATGTACTCAGCTTCTGTGGTGGATAATACCACACAAGCTTGTTTCTTTGAATGCCAAGAGATCAGGGATGATCTAAGTAAGTGACATGTGCCACTGGTGCTTTTTCTGTCTAGCTTGCAACCTCCAAAGTCAGAATCACTGTAACCATCAAGAAAAATATCTGTACCATTTGGATACCATAGTCCTAGACCTTTGGTTCCTTTGAGGTATTTCAAAATTCTTTTTACAGCTGTTAGGTGTGATTCTTTAGGTGAGGATTGAAATCTAGCACAAAGACATACACTGTGCATTATGTCAGGCCTACTGACAGTGAGGTAAAGTAAGGATCCAATCATACCTCGATACATTTTCTGGTCAACACACTTTCCAACCTCATCAAGATCCAAGTAACAGTTGGTTGCCATAGGAGTTGTAGCCTCCTTGCAGTCCAACATTTTAAATTTCTTCAGCAAGTCGTTGCAGTATTTGGATTGGTGAATGAAAATTCCATCCTTAGTTTGCTTGACTTGTAGGCCAAGGAAATACATCAGTTCCCCCATCATGGACATTTCAAATTCTTCGTGCATAATTTTTGAAAATTCTTTGCCTTGTATAGGGTTAGTTGAACCAAAAATGATATCATCAACATATATTTGGACATATAGTTTATCCTTCTTTGTGTTAAGAAACAGGTTGGTTTCGTTTTACACCAAGAGGGGGGGGGGGGGGGGCTGAATTGGTGTTAGTTCAAATTTAAAATCTTTCTGCAATCTTGGTATGAAAGTTCAGAGCTTTTGATCTTTCCTTGAAATGCAAGTTATTGAAAAATGTAATGCAGCGAAAAAACGTAGTTGACTGCTAGACAAATATAGTCGACTGAATTAAAAGAGTGTAGGGATAGAAAAATCAAACACTGATTTTTATACTGGTTCGGCCAACAATGCTTACATCTAGTGTCCTTCCAACCTTGGAAGCAAATGCACTATAATGGTTGCGGTTTTTACAACAAGGAATTTATAGAAACACTACGCAAAAATATAAATCTCCTCTCTATGCCAAAACCAAATATAGTTGCACACAAAAACCAGAATTGCAGCAAGAATCCCCTCTCCTACAATCTGCACCCACGTTGAACAATCCTCAACGTGTCACCAGCACTCTTCACAGGATGTCAAGCCTATCACAGAACGCTTCACAGGTTGCCAAGCCTTCAGTCAAATGCAGCAGTCTTCACACGAGGCCAAGCCTTCAAGATCAAACCAGAAGCACCTTCTTTGTGCAGATGTTGATCAAACAGTAAGCGCAATTGACTCCTCAATTTGAATCTCTCTTAAGAAAGATCACCACCGTCTTCTTGGAGAATTCTTGGAGTGAAATTGAGAGCTTTCTCTGAAACAGGATAATGAAAATGTTAGATCACAAAAGTCTTAGAACAAATCGTGTTCTGTTTCTATTTATAGTTTTCCTGTCAGTCTCCGTTGAATGACCTACTAATAGAGTCGACTGTATTAAATCAGTTATAACGAACAGTCAACACACAGGCTCCTCAGTCAACAGAATTAACACACATTTATCACAGTTCACCCAGTTAGTTAATCCTAACTAACTTTTGAAAATATAGCCATTGGAGCAAGTAGGCAAAACAAAATTCCAAATATAACAGTGATACAGCCGAATAAGTGATCCACACTGTCGACTGACTCATGAAAAAACACTTTGAAATTCTTTTCATCTCAAAATCTCATCAAGTACGCGTGTACAAAATATTTACAAAGATTTTAGCTTAATCGACTCCATTACCAGTGTAGTCGACTGAACTGAACCTTTGTTACAACAAATATAGGTTCATAAAAGTACTTGTGCGCTTTTCTTTGGAAATGTTTAACAGTAATAAAAAATCATTTTAACACACATTTCAACACAGGCATGTTCCAAATATATAACACATAGTCAATCATAGGAACATCTATATAAAATAACAAAACATGTTCAATAGAGACAATGTTCAAAACAGTATAGCATATCAACTGAACATGTAGTACTGGAACATATGTATTGTTATTAAACAATGTGTTGTCAACCATGTTTGCACAGTTCCACATATAACAGAGTAAAAACAGTTTTGAAAAACAGTTCAGAACATTCATTTACTCTGCAAATACAACACAAATATCATCAAGCAGATACAATATGTTATAGCAATTCTCCCCATATAACTTGCAAACATAAACTCATTAAAACTCTCCCCTTTGTGCATTAACAAAAAAGGAATGCTTGACATTTATGCAGATTTTTGAAATCAGAGAAGCATCAAACAAATATGCCCTTTTAAAACAGTATTGATGCTCTCTCAATCACAATTTCATCATAAAAATATATGTAAACTACCCCTGAAATGTAGATGTGTGTGATGAAACATGTGTAAAGAAGTGATACTCCTCCTGTCATTATGATTGAGTTTCAAACACTGTTTGATGCATAATACAGAATATCACAAACTTATCACTAAATTAAGAACAAATTTGTGTCATTGATACACAATTCAATCACATACATATATGTAATGACACATATATCAACAATCTCACAATATTATCTCAATTAAGATATGAAATAAGGTAATAAACATAGATAATATCAGATTATAAATGATTTAAGCAATCAGTAAGGATAGATGAAAATTCCAAAATTGGAATTTTTAACCCAGTTTAGACGCAGTCGAATGCATTGCTTTCTCAAATGTTGAATTCCAATTGTATATGTCCAAAGCAATGTCCTTTCTGCAAAACCTTTCAAAAACCTTTTCCAGATCAAGTATAGTGGTTATGCAAGAATAATATTTCATCATAACTGAAGTCAATGTATAAAGATGCATGACAGTTATAGCACAATTGACTTCATCCATAACACAATCGAATTAATCAACCAGTAAAACAGATATTCAAACAGATTAGCAAACTACTGGATTAATCCAAAGTTTAAATTTCATTTCCTTGAATAATTAATATTACAAATAGTGATAGCAATCAAGGAAAGAAAAAACAAAGCACACTAGGACACTCAAAAGGTGGCGTTATATGCCATCCTACAATATAAAATGAACTAGTCTTAGGAGCTTAACACACTTCTTAGATAAACATAGCACTATTCTGATTCTGATAGATCTTTCATCGTAATGTCTTCACTGAGATCATCTACATCTCTTTTCTCAGATTCTTCAGATGATGATGAGATGTCAATGTAGTGTTTGAATAAAAGATCCATCTTTTCATGTAAAGTCACAAGAGATTTGTTGAACTTGTTTATATTTCTAGATGTTCTCTTGAATCTGTCATTAACCCGGATTTCAAATTCTAAACTGGATGATCCAAACTCTTCATCACTGTCCTTGTATATAGAAGACATATTTCTCTTTAGGGGAACATTTTCATCTTGAAATACCCAACCTTGCGATGTTTTCTTCAATCCTATACAAGTTAGAGTAGCTTTACCAATCATGTTTCCTCTCCCACATGTTTGCTTCTTTTCATCAGTAAGGTCAACACCACAATGTTCTAATACTTTGCTTATGAATACTCCATATGGGAGTTTATGTCTCCACTAGTTCCTACCTCTAGGATATGTTCTTCGAAGACAACAATCCAATTTGTCTGTATTTTGTATTCAATTGCATATAGCAAACAAACATCTACAGGAGTAAGCTTAGTGATGTTGTATCTACCAATTGAAATTAAAAGGTGCAAATAGCTTGAGAAACCCNCTTGGGCCTTGAGCTCCTAGTCCACCAAGGCCCAACTTCAATTTTTTTTTTTTTTTATTTTCTTCCTTAAATGAACCATGCAAGATGTGTTGACTCTTTGTCTCATGTGCACCATTCTTCAAGACAACAAACGTATGCCTTCCACAACACCTAAAACCGTCCCACCACTTCCTTCATGCAGCAAAAATTATGGTTCCACACACCAAGGCACATAATTCACGTGAGCCACACAATTGTTGGGTGCAAAGAATGCTTCTAAAAAGTCACAAGTCAAAGGGGTGCTTTAATCTCTTCTTTCAAGATGCCACATGTGCAAAGTCAAAGGAAATAAACAACACAAGACCTCTCAATCTTCAAGCAACTCACGACAATATTGCTAACAAAAGACAAGACCAAAATGGGAATCTTCATTCTACGAAAATGTGCTCATACTATGCTTGGCCAAATCGGGTAAAAATTAATTACACCTTCTCTCTTCCTTCTCCACTCCATTTTCGTTTTTTTTTTCTTCAACAAACCAACATCCAAATTGTTTCTTCCAGCTCGAAACTGAGAATGCTGCACCAAAAACCCAAAGTTCCAAAGCAAAATGATTCAAGAACAATAAAACCAAGTTCTACCTTCATAAATTCAACTTCAAAACACACTTTTCTTCAACTTTTTGACCCAAATAAAACCAAACCCATATGCTTCCTATGCAATACCGTTCAGCCACCATCATCAAGCACAAAGTCCAGCTCAAAATTTGTTTCCCAACATCAAAAACAAAATGCTAGAAGAAAATGGCTCAAGAATACAATACCCATGCACCAACTTAAGAATTTTTTACTACCAAACTTGACAACAACTCCATTTTCATCCTCCAATCCAAGAAACTCAAGGTAAAAACGAGATTACTGCAGCAAAATGAGGAGAAAACCGAAATGGACAATGGGTCTCCCTTCCACCAAAGAAACCACCATGAAAAAGCAAAGAAGAAGCTTCAAACTCAAGCATTCAACCGTCAAAACGAAAATCTAAAGAGAGAAATGGTAGAGCTTCATTCCATCAAGCAAGAACAAGCATTGTTGCAAACAATAGAAGAAGAAAAACGTGATCTTGGTCCATTCAAGCTCAAAAACGAAAAGGCCACACCAAAGGCTCCCCAGAGAGAGTTCATACATGCAAAGCCAAAGCAAAAGTGTAGAATGAAGTGTGTTTTTATGTGTCTCGGCTATTCCCTAGAAAATGTCGTCCCCCCTCTCAAAATAGTGGGGTCCACCTGCTAAAAACCTAGGGTTTTGGTGCCAAGTGTCCCACACATTGGGCTTCTACAAAATTTGCCACAAAAGGGCCCAAATGCACTTAATCTAATTAAGGTTTCTAAAAAAAAACGAAATTACAACTTTATTAAAATGGAAATGGCTAAATGTTGAGTCTTGAATGATCATGCC
>NW_014543107.1:118550-124672 GCF_000741045.1 Vigna radiata var. radiata | reverse complement strand
AGACAATTAAACACAATTCCCTGGTTTATTTAAGTGCAATAAACTAAATATAGTTCAAGAAATAACCACTCATCACACAACCATTTGATTATTGAGAAGGAGTGAATCTCACCAGAATCAGAACAAGGGTTTGTTTGCAAGATTATGTATGAGTATCTCAGACTACTTCATTATTTATAGAAGGAAAGGCGCATCAAGAGTTTACTTAAACCCTAAGTTAATCTCTAATGTTTAAAACAGGGCATTTCAAATATTCAAAGGATTCAGTCGATTGAATTATAATTGGAGTCAACTGTGACTCGTAAAATTTTTTTCAAGCAAATTCAACCAATCAATCAATTTAGCACTCAAAACAAACAATCATACAACAACAAACAATTAACATATTCATGATGCAACAATCAAATACAAATTTACCAATTGTAGACCCTCAAGGTTTTTCGAAATTTTCCATAGTTGATTCATCCTTGAGATAGTTCTGTATCAGTTGCATAACCTGCAAAAGAGTTAAGTTTTGGTTGCTGGTACCCATTTAATTTTGGGTCCTTGATTGTCAGTTCTTGTCACATGTTCCTTTGGTATCCATACACATAATCCTTGAGGAACAACAACATTTCTATAGTAACAATTTCTAACAGTATGACCAACACATTTGCAATAAAAACATGCATTTCTAGCAGGTTTTCTTAAATCATTAAGCTTTCTAGCATTGGTTCTGTTAGAGTTAGCTTTAAATCCAATTCCCTGCCTATTATTGTTTCTGCTAGAGGAATTTAATGCAGTATCAAGATTGTCACTAGCTTGAGCAAACCTAGCTAGCTTGCTAATCAAGTAATTAATCTTTTCAACATGTTTAGGACAATTTTCACAATCTTTTTCCACAGTAATAGTTTTAATTTCAACACTCTTAGCAGAAGATAAGGCTATTTCCAATTCCTTTTCTAATCTTTCATTTTCAGAAACAACGTTATTGATTCTATACTCATAATCTCTTTTCTATGAGTTCAGTCGATTAACCTTGTATTCCAGTCACATTGCTTCAGCATGTAGTTCTCTTAATGTTTCAATCAGTTGCTGATATTTCTCTATTATGGGCAGCTACTCAAATTCTTCATCACTATCATACTCAACTTTTGCAGTTCCAGCCATATGACATATATTAGATCTTTCCTCTTGATCAGCTTCCTCATCACTTGAGCTTTCAGATTCAGAATTCTCCCAAGCAATGTAGGCTCCTTTCTTCTTCATATTTCTGCTTTGAGGAAATCTTTTCTTTCCTTTCTGCTTCGGCTGTAACTCAGGACATTCAGGCTTGATGTGACCTTCTTTTCCACATTCATAGCATTAGACAGTGTTTGTGCTAAAGCTCTTCTTCTTGCTTTGACCTGCATGGTTAGACAGTTGACTATCATTTTGCATAAGTCGACTAAATTTTCTTACCATCAAGGTCATCAATTCTTTTCTGTCCATCTCAGTTTCTGTAATGTTCTTGCTTGAACCTTTCAGAGGAATGAACTTCTTTTCTTCAATCTTCTCTTCATCCTTCAGTCTACTGTTGACTCACTGGCAAGTGTACCAGATCGTGCAAGTAATATAATCGGTAATACCTGATATCGTTCTTCCCAAGAGACTCGAAAGGTCTTATCGTTCGTGTGAATTAAAATCGTAAGACTTGTAGAGAAAAATTAATTGTTGTGGATGCAAAGACAGAAAATAAACATGCAATGTGTTTGATTCAATTGACGAAAAAGACTATGGATGAATGGAGTTGTTGGGGGTTGACAATTTCATCTTATCCACTCCCTCTTATCTACTCCTTTTGTTTAATGTGCTTGATTATTGATGAAGGTTGAAAAACAGTTATTTTCATATGTCAATTGGGACCAAATTACACCCTTTACTACTTGGAATGAGCTTAGAATCAAGCAAAACTCAATAAATGAGTCTGGAGAGAGTCAAAAGTGGTTTTTAGCGATTTTATGCTTATTTTGCATTGTTTTGTAGCTAAATTGAGAAAAGTAAGAATGGAGTTGAAGATACAGGTCGTTGACTCAAGAAAACAGCAGAAAAATGAAGTTTTGAAGAGTCGACGTACTGCCCAGCAGCACACTTAAACCGTTGGGCGGTCCAGGACGAGGAGTAGGCAGGGCATTTCACGCTGAGGGAAACCACCGGGCGGTGGCGATTGTCGTCGGGTGGTGGCGGCAGGTTATGGGAAACCGCCGAGCGGCACAATTAAACCGCCCGGCGGTGGCACGCTGGACTTGGGCCTGTTTTTGACGCGCTCCTCACCTATAAAGACCCCTATTACGAATTCAGAGTCATTCTTTTGACAGGGGAAAACGGCCAGACCTAATTTTGCTCTCTGGAGAGGATCTCTTGGATGCTTAGGCTCCTTTTCATCTTTTCTAGGGTTTGCTCTTCCATTCCTCTTCCATTTTTCATCTAGTTTCACCATGTCTATGGTGAACTAAACCTATTGTTGTTGGGGAAAACAATGTAATCTTTTGACACTCTCTCTTATTGAAACTATTGAATATTTATATGGTCTCCATATGTTTTGATTGANTATTNTTGGGTTATCATCTGTGCTTAAGGCTTTTATCGTTTAACTCATTCGGTATATCGATGTTTGTCTTTATTGATATGGGGACGTACAGTAATGACATGAACTGGTGAGTAATCTCTTGATTTTGCAATATCACCTAGGGATAGGGATAAGACGATCAATTGCGCTAACTTCTGTTTATAATGCGGTATTAATTACTAGGGGAGGCTAGGGATAGCAAGCCAGTAGTTAATATTAGGCCTTTTTCGCCGATGGGTCGGGTTAAGGGGAGGCTAAGAAAGTCGCATAACAATTGAATCAATCAACTAATATTCAAGGGTAGTATGTAAGAGAGAGTGGAATAGATGAAATTGTTAGTACCCAACAACATACATTCCCTCATTGTTTTCGTTTGTCAATTGAATCAACTTTATCTTTGCATGTTAATATATTTTGTTCTCAAAACTAATTTATTAATTTTTATTTTTCAAGTCTTATTATTTTAATTCATGCGAACGAGAAAGCCATACGAGTCTCTTGGGAAAAACGATACTTGGTCTTACCATTTATATTACTTGTACGATTCGGTACACTTGCCAATTTGTCAACAATTATCTAATTGTTATGCAAACTTTCTTGGCCTACCCTTAATCCGATCCCTCGGCGAAAAGAGCCTATTACTAACTATCAGCTTGCTATCCCTAGCCTCCCCTAGCAATTAGTAAAGCATTACCGAACAGAAGCAAAAACAATTGATCGTCCTACCTCCCTATCCCTAGGTGGTATTTCATTAATCAAGGAATTTCTCACCAGTTCATGACAGTATTGTACGTTCCCGTATCAATAGAGACAAACAAAAGTTATCGAAGGAGTTAAACGATAAAAGCTTTAAGCGCAGATGAGAACCCAACAATTGATAATCAAAGCATATGAAGAATCATATAAATAAACAAGAGTTTCAATAAAAGAGAGTTTCAAAAAATTACATTGTTTCCCCCATCAACAAAAGGGTTTAGTTCACCATTGTCATGGTGAACCTAGATGAAAATAATGGAAGAATGGAAGAGCAAACCCTAGATAGGATGAAAAGGAGCCTAAGCATCCAAGAAATCTTCTCCAAGGAGTGAAAATTAGGTCTGGTCGCACTCTTTTGTCAAAAGAATAAGAATGAAATCGTAACAGGGTTATTTATTGCTGAGGATCGTTGATGGGTTTCGCACCCCATGCAAAATTTAATGAGCATAAAAGAATGCAGTATAGCTAGGAAGTGACTCCTAGGTCATCTCTCAAGGACCAAATGTGGTTCGAGAATTAGGTCAAACACGAAGGAGGGGGTTTTGAAAAGGTTTTGCAAAAAGTAAAGAACTCAATAAAGACACAAATGCAAACAAACTAATTTAAGCTAGCATGGTAATTAAACTAACATTATTAAAAACCTTAGACAACATTCAAACATCAAGAATTTCTAAACATGCTCATCAAGAATTTATGCAAAGAATCTCAAAGCCCTAAATTACCTAATTTCTAAACATGCTGATCAAGAATTCCAAAATCAAGAACTTAACAATTGAAATTTTACAACTTACTTGAGTGGAGATATGAATGCTAGCAAAAATTACTTCAATAGATGATGGAAAACTCTAAATACACACTCCCACCAAGAAAAACCCAAAAATGAGCAAGAACAAAACCCTTTTTGTGAATGGGTGTTGAAAAAGTGTATAGAAATCTCTCTAAAACCCTCTAGGAAGTGCAAATCTGGAGCAAGGAAGCAAGGAGACCGCCTGGCGACACTCAAAGGGGCAAGAAAAATTGAGGAAGTTTTGAAAATACCCAGCTTTTAAAGAGCTCGGGTTTCTTTGTCCGCCGCCACCGCCCGGCGGTGGCTGAAAATTATTCTTCCCCCTTTTCTTGTTTGCCTCTTTGTGGTTTCCCTTGGTGACTCCTGCTCTATGCCCTAGATTTTTCAATCACAAGATTTTTCTCACTCAAATGCATGTGCTAACACAGAAAGTAATAGACAGAATTTTGAAAAACAGAAAACAAACAAAGAAATTCAAATAATGAACAAGCAATTGAGAAAGTCTCCCCAAACACCCATCAGTAGGTGCCAAACTTCTTTGTGCTCAGTATTTCCTTCTTTTTCTTCTTTATGCTAAACCTCTTCAAGAAATTGATCATGCCAAGCACATGTTTCCAGGCATCAATCATAGGAGCCTTGAACTTTAATCTCTCAAAGATCTCCTTGAAATGCTTAACCCTATTTTCCTTCCTAGGGTTTTTCTTTTTATGAGGAAATGGTTCTTTACATGATTTTCTTTTCTTTCCTCTCCTTTTCTTCCTCCTTCCTTTCCTTATTTTCAATTTTTTTTTCTTTTTTTTCTTCCTCATTCAACATTTTTATTTTTATTTCCTCTATATTTCTCTCACAAACAACTTCTTCTATTTTTGTTTTCTCTTCCAACATCTCTAGCTCTTCTTCTTCTTCCTTTTCCTCATTGAGAACCTTATCATGTGCAAAGATAGTTGCTTGACATTCTTCTTTAGGGTTCACTTCAGTATCAACCTTAATAATACCCAAAGCCTTCAGGGCATGAGAGTGTTGTTCCTGCAATAAACGTGCTTGTGCTTCTCCCAATGTTTCTTTGTGTACAGGAGATTGTTTTTGTTGTAAACGTTGTTGGGCTTCCCCCAACGTTTCTTTTGGTCTAGAGACTAGTACAGCCGCAAGAATTTTTGGACTTCCCCCAACGTTTCTTCTGGTACAGAAAATAATTCCTGCTGTAGATGTTTTTTAGCTTCCCCTAAAGTTTCTTTTCGTGAGGAAGACTGATGCCCTAAGTGGTTTCGATATATATATTCGAAAATAGATCCCCACAGTGGTTGAAATCATTTTGGTAGAATTGAGTGCCCATATAATCAAGTTCTTGTTTAAACTGCATTCTGCAAACGTTAGGCACAAAACCCTAGAAAACATTTGTTGGAATAAAAATAAAAAATGAACATAAAATCAAGTCAAACTCAATCAATCCACACTACTAGAAAAATAACCTCGAGGGCGCCAAAAACTTATTGACAAATTGGCAAGTGTACCAAATCGTACAAGTAATATAAATGGTAAGACCAAGTATCGTTTTTCCCAAGAGACTCATATGGCTTTCTCGTTCGCGTGAATTAAAATAATAAGACTTGAGAAATAAAAATTAATAAATTGGATTTGAGAACAAAATATATTAACATGCAAAATAGAAGTGATTCAATTGACAAAAGAGAACAATGGAGGAATGGATGTTGTTGGGGGTTTACAATTTCATCTATTCCGCTCTCTCTTACATATTACCCTTGAATATTAGTTGATTGATTCAATTGTTATGCGACTTTCTTAGCCTCCCCTTAACTCGATCCCTCGGCGAAAAGGGCCTAATATTAACTACTGGCTTGTTATCCCTAGCCTCCCCTAGTAATTAATACTGCATTATAAACAGAAGTTAGTGCAATTGATCGTCCTACCCCTATCCTTAGGTGGTATTGCAAAATCAAGAGATTACTCACCAGTTCATGTCATTACTGTACG
>NW_014543107.1:115866-118195 GCF_000741045.1 Vigna radiata var. radiata | reverse complement strand
AAGAGCAAAATTAGGTCTGGCCGTTCTCCCCTGTCAAAAGAATGACTCTGAATTCGTAATAGGGGTATTTATAGGTGAGGAGCGCGTAAAAAACAGGCCCAAGTCCAGCGTGCCACCGCCGGGCGGTTTAAGTGTGTCGCCCGGCGGTAACTTACAAACCGTACTACCGCCCAGCGGTAGGGGTCTACCGCCCGGCGGTTTCCTTCGAACCACAGATCCGCCCAGCGCCAACGCCAGGTGCCTACTCCTAGCCCTGTACCGCCCGGCGGTTTAAGTGTGCCACGACGGTATGTCCACTTTTCAAATCTTCATTTTTCTGCTCTTTTCTTGAGTCAACGACCTGTATCTTTAACTCCATTCTTACTTTTCTCAAATTAGCTACAAAACAATGCAAAATAAGCATAAAATCGCTAAAAACAGCTTTTGACCCTCTTCAGACCCATTTATTGAGTTTTGCTTGATTTTAAGCTTATTCCGAGTAGTAAAGGGTGTAATTTGGTCCAAATTGACATATGAAAATAACTGTTTTTCAACCTTCATCAGCTAGACGTCCAAAGATATTGGCCATGGGCCATGAATGAGGATGATGGTTATAGCTGCTTGATGCACGTGGAGCTGTTTTCAGCTACTGCTAGATGCACTACTTCTCATGTGGGAGTTGCTTTGTTGGATTAAGGCAATGAATGGGCCGTGACACCACTCAAGGCTGAACGTGTGCATCACCTCTTCAAGCGCAATGTATATACGTGTGGTGGCTGTGGATGATGAACATGTTGGACCGGGGAGACTGCTGTTTGCACCTCTTCAAACACACGCGTGGGGTGCTGATGGATGAAGGACAAACACGTTGCTAGACCAAGATGCTTTCTTCCAATGTTTCTGGACACATGTTTTAATGGATGCGTGAAGGCAGCAGATGATCTCCAAGCCCATTTGTGTTGCAGCATATTGCTATTTGTTGCTTTCTCATGGCCGTGGACCTTTCTTTCTTTTTATTTTTTTTTCTCTCCAGCCACCACAAATCATATTTGTTGGATCGTGGGGTTGCCACATGGGCCTTGAGGGTTGGAAACTGCAGGACATGCAAAGTTAACGTGCCTTTCATTCTCAGGTGGCAGTTGACTTTAATTGAATCAACCCAATGCCTTGGAGCTCCTTCCGTGGACGTGTGGCAAGCTTTCTGAACTTCTTCTTTTGATTTCGTATGGGCCCCGCTGCCCATTTCATTCCAAGCACCAAAGTGAAGTCTCACAAGGAATCAATGCTTTGGACGTGACAACAACAGTTCTCTCCAAGTGTCACACTAACACTAGACGCTTTGGGTCCAATTGCCATTTCTCACTTAACCTTCAAATGTCCCAAATTGTATTTTCAAAATTTTTCCTACAATGAATAATGCAAATAATTAGCTCAGGTAATTCAAATTAATTAAAATAAGAATTTCTGATCAAACTAATCATAATTAGGAAAAATAGGAAAATACCGGACAATTAAGTACAATTCCTTGATTAATTATAGCACAATAAACTAAGGGAAATCAATAAAATATCGACTCATCAAGCGTCACAGAAAACAGGCCCAAGCCCATCAGACAACCGCCTAGCAGCACACTTATGTTGCCCGGCGGTTTGCCCCTAATCGTGCCACCGCCCGACGGTTTGCCTCTAATCGCAAATCCGCCCAGCGTAGGTGCCTCCTCCTCGCACTGGACCGCCCAACAGTGAATTTTGCCGCGGGCGGTTCCTAGACTCTTCTTTTCTTCAGTTTTCTTTCTCTGTCTTGAGTTTAAGACCTTCATCTTCAACCTCAATCTTCACTTTCATCAAAATTGCTACAAAACAATGCAAAACAAGCATAATATCGCTAAAAACAGCTTTTGACTCTCAACTGACTCATTTATTGGGTTTTAGTTGATTCTAATCTCATTCTAAGTCTTAAAGGGTGTAATTTGGTCTAAAATGGCATATGAGAATAACTGTTTTTCAACCGTTATCATCTACCGAGTTCTAACTCATGTTCACGTAGCTTGCCGAACAATGTAGCCATGTTCATAGTTGTAAGATCTTTGGATTCAGAGATTGCAGTGACTTTTGGTTGCCAGTGTTAGCAAAATGATGAAGATGAAGTTTTGATGATGCCCAAATCAAGTCAAGATTTATCAAGATTCATGAATATCCTTTGAAGACTTATTTTTGTTATGAAAAGCTTTTGTAATAATTGTAGTTTAATTGTTTAGGACTTAGATTTGTAGTAGGTTTCGATTCTTGTACCTTTATATTTTGTATTTGTTGTTTAGAATCAAAACTTCCCCGTTTTAATCGATTAATCC
>NW_014543107.1:112640-114166 GCF_000741045.1 Vigna radiata var. radiata | reverse complement strand
AAGCCTATCACAACACGCTTCACAGGTTGCCAAGCCTATCATAGCACACTTCACAGGTTGCCAAGCCTTCAGTCAAATGCAGCAGTCTTCACAGGATGCCAAGCCTTCAAGATCAAACCAGAAGCTCCTTTTTTATGCAGATGTTGATCAAACATTAAGCGCAATTGACTCCTCAATCTGAATCTCTCTCAAGAAAGATCACCACTGTCTTCTTGGAGCAAGTAGGCAAAACAAAATTCCAATACAACAGTGATACAGTCGAATAAGTGATCAACACTGTCGATTGACTCATGAAAAAACACTTTGAAATTGTTTTCATCTCAAAATCTCATCAAGTACGTGTGTACAAAATCTATACAAAGATTTTAGCTTAACCGACTTCATTACCAGTGTAGTCGACTGAACTGAACCTTTGTTACAACAAATATAGGTTCAGAAAAGTACTTGTGAGCTTTTCTTTGGAAATGCGTAACAATAATAAAAAATCATTTTAACACACATTTCAACACAGGCATGTTCCAAATATATAACACATAGTCAATCATAGGAACATCCATATAAAATAACAAAACATGTTCAATAAATACAATGCTCAAAACAGTATAGCATATCAACTGAACATGGAGTACTGGAACATATGTACTGTTATTAAGCAATGTGTTGTCATCATCAGAAACCAGTTTGATATAGAGTTTATATTGTGAACAATTTCAACACTTTGAACTCTTGATGAACAAAATTGAGTCGACTTTGCCTCTTGAGAATCCTTTCTTTATGAGAATCTCACTTAAACGTTCATACCATGATCTGGGACCTTGGTTCAAGCCATATAGAGCTTTTCTTAGTTTGTAAACATGATCAAGGTGTTAAAAGGCTTCAACTCCCGATGGCTGTTCAACATAAACGTCTTCCTTAATGTATCTATTAAAGAATGCGCTTTTGACATCCATTTGATATAACCTGAATTTCATTATAGATGCAATAACAAGAAGTATCTTTATTACTTCCAGTCTGGCTATAGGAGCATAGGTTTTATCATAGTCGATTCCTTCTTCCTGGTAGTATCCTTTGGCAACTAGTCTTGCCTTGTTCTTTATGATCTCACCAGAGTCATCCATTTTGTTCCGAAAAAACCCATTTTGTACTTATAACTTGTAGGTCAAGTCTTTTAGGTGTAAGTTCCCATACATTATTTCTCCTGAATTGGTTCAACTCTTCTTGCATAGCTATTATCTAGTTTTAATCATTCAATGCCTCTTCAACTTTCTTCGGCTCAATCTTGGATACAAAGGTGTTCCGGTATAAATTTACTGGGACCGAAGTACTAACCTTGAGGACGTCTTCTTCCGTGCTTCTGCCCGCTTTTCCTGATTTCTGACCGTACGTCTTCACGTTGACTTCAGCCGTCCGGTGGTCTTCTAGCTTTGGCGGGGGGGAGGTACCTGAAAAGGCACTCCGACGCTCAAGTTAGGCGTGTATAGAGAATTCTCTGTGGGAGAGAATTGAAAGGATGAGAGATATGCTGT
>NW_014543107.1:104506-112390 GCF_000741045.1 Vigna radiata var. radiata | reverse complement strand
TCCTTCGTGAAGTATTCGGAGGAGGTGTTTCATCCTTCGTGAAGTATTCGGAGGAGGTGTCTCATCCTTTGTGAAGATTCAAAGGAGGTGCAGGTTCATCTCTTGTGGTATCAAGAGAGGTGGTTTCTAAACTTTTACAAATTGTTTCTTTGTGATTGTAATTTGTAATTGTTTGTGATTAATGAACTGTTTATCTTGGTTTGAGATAAGCGACTGGACGTAGGATTGGTAAGATCCGAACCAGTATAAAATTATCCGTGCAAATTTCTCTCAACCTTACTCTTTTATTTATTTTTATTGTTTGCGTAGTAAGATAAATTGAGAAGAAATTAAAGGCACACATTTATATTAAAACCCCTCTTCGTTTGTTATTCCACGCTAACAATTCCGCTGCAGTCGATTCTAACAGCCAGTTCCTGTTCAGACTTTTCAATATCTTGATGTTGATCTCTTCTTTGTCAAAGGCTTTGCCAAGAGCCATCAGGTGGTTTACAATATGAGTGAACTATTTCTGGACATCATAGATGTTCTCACTACCTTTCATTATGAACAACTCATATTCTTGAATCAATGAATTCTTCCTGACTCTCTTGACTTCATTTGTACCTTCATGTGTTACCTCAAGAACATCCCACATCTCCTTGGCAGACTTGCACCAGGATATCCTGAAAAATTCATCAATAGTTAACGTTGAGGCAATAATATTTCTAGCTTTAACATCATACTGAGCTTTCCTATTCTCATCTACAGTCCACTCAGTAAAAGGTTTCAAAACAATTTTACTATCAATAAATTTTATAGGTACAAATGGACCATTAAGAGTAGCATCCAAGATTCCTCTATCTTGCGATTCAAGGAAGATTTGCATGCGAATTTTACAAAAAGGGTAATTTTCACCAGCAAACAAAGGTGGTCTGTTTGTTGAAGCACCTTCACCAAAAGTTTGAAAATTTGAAGCCTTCCCAGGTTTTACAGTCCAATAGAATAAAAACAGAGTCGACTGAATATTCAAATATCTTATGAAAACCAGCTCTGATACAAATTGTTAGGAAACAGGTTCGCTTCGTTTTACACCAAGAGGGGCGGGGGGTAAATTGGTGTTAGTTCAAATTTAAATCCTTTCGCAATCTTGGTATGAAAGTTCAAAGCTTTTGATCTTTCCTTAAAATACAAGTTATTGAAAAATGTAATGCAGCGGAAAAACGTAGTTCACTGCTAGACAGATATAGTCGACTGAATTAAAAGAGTGTAGTGATAGAAAAATCAAACACTGATTTTTATGCTAGTTCAGCCAACAATGCCTACATCTAGTGTCCTTCCAACCTTGGAAGCAAATGCACTATAATGGTTGCGGTTTTTACAACAAGGAATTTATAGAAGCACCACGCAAAAATATAAATCTCCTCTCTAACCCAAAACCAAATATAGATGCACACAAAAACCAGAATTGTAGGCAAGAATCCCCTCTCCTACAATTTGCACCCACGTTAAACAATCATCAACGTGTCACCAACACTGTTCACAGGATGCCAAGCCTATCACAACACGCTTCACAGGTTGCCAAGCCTGTCACAGCACACTTCACAGGTTGTCAAGCCTTCATTCAAATGCAGCAGTCTTCACAGGATGCCAAGCCTTCAAGATCAAACCAGAAGCACCTTCTTTGTGCAGATGTTGATCAAACAATAAGCGCAAATGACTCCTCAATCTGAATCTCTCTGATGGGTGTCGCGGCCCATACAAATTTGATTGCATATGAGAAATGCGGTATAGCTAGGAAGTGACTCCTAGGTCGTCTCTCAAGGACCAAATCGCGGTTCAAGAATTAGGTCTAACACGCAGTGGGGGGGTTTGTGAAAGGTTTTGTGAATGCAGGTGAATTGAATCAAAACACAGATGCAAACAGAAATGTGAAACGAAATTGCAAACACAGATGTCAAAATGGAATCAAATGCATAATGAAAACGGTTGGTCATTAACTTAATTAATATCCTTCCAATCACAGATCAACGACAAGTACACACTACTCTAATCAAAATCCGACACGAATCACCCAACTAAGCGAAGGCTAATTCGGTCTTCAAAATTGCAGACTAAGCGAATGCAATGCATAAATTTAATCAGTCATCAACTATGCAGTCTAATCAATTATAGTTTTCCTGTCAGTCTAAGTCGAATAGCCTCCTAATACAGTCGACTGTATTAAATCAATTATAACAAACAATCAACACACAGGCTCCTCAGTCAACAAAATCAATGCACATTTATGACAGTTGACCCAGTTAGTTAATCCTAACTAACTTTTTAAAATATAGCCGTTGGAGCAAGTAGGCAAAACAGAATTCCAAATATAACTGTAATACAGTCGAATAAGTGATTCACACTGGCGACTAACTCATGAAAAAATACTTTGAAATTCTTTTCATCTCAAAATCTCATTAAGTACACATGCACAAAATCTGTACAAAGATTTTAGCTTAGTCGATTCCATTATCAGTGTAGTCGACTGAACTGGATCTTTGTCGCAACAAATATAAGTTCATAAAAGTACTTGTGAGCTTTTCTTCAGAAATGTGTAAAAGTAAACAAAATCATTTTAACACACATTTCAACACAAGCATGTTCCAAACATATAACACATAGTCAATCATAGGAACATCCATGCAAAATAATAAAACATGTCCAATAAAGGTATTGTTCAAAATAGCACATCAACCGAACATGTAGCATTGGAACATATGTACTGTTATTGAGCAGTGTGTTGTCATCATCAAAAACCAGTTTGATATAGAGTTTGTGTTGTCAACAATCTCAACAGTAAGTCCATGTGTATTGCGAGTAGTCATCAACAATGACTAATCCATATGAATTTCGTCTGAGACTCTTTGTCCTTGAAGGTCCAAACAGGTCCATGCGGAGTAATTGCAGAGGTTTCCTAGTGGACATTTCCCTTTTGCTTTTGAATGACTGTTTGGTTTGCTTTCTTTTTTTGCACGCATCACACAATCTGTCTGTAGTATATCGAATTTTCTGTAATCCATTTACCAGGTTCTTGGATACAAGTTTATTTAGTTGATTCATGTTGATATGAGCGAGTCTCTTGTGTCATAACCAAACATCTTCCTCTTTAGTCATCAGACAGACAACAAAGTCGAATGAGTTGTCTGTGACATCGATTACATAGATGTTATTCAATCTTTTTCCCACCAGTAGTAACTCATCTGTTGTCCCGTTGTTGATCATACAATATTTGGGCTCAAATGTGATCTTTAGACCCTTGTTGCACAACTGACTGATGGTAAGCAAATTATGCTTCAACCCTTCCACAAGCAAAACATTCTTGATTTCAATAGAGGAAGGCGTTTTTATTTTACCTATGCCGATGATCTTGCCTTTGTTATTATTGTTAGGAAAACAGGTAGGCTTCTTTAAGCACAAAGAGGAGGGGGGGAATTGGTGATGATTCAAAACTTTAATCTTTTCGCAATCTTAGAGTCAAAAAGTAATGCTTTTCAAAGTTTCTTGAAATGCAAGCAATAAGAAAAATGTGTGCAGTGAAAAAACGTAGCTGACTGCGTTACAGAGATAATCGACTGTAATTAAAGAGTGCAAGGATAAAGAAAACCAAACACTGGTTTTTATACTGGTTCAGCCAATAATGCCTACATCTAGTGTCCTTGCAACCCAGGAAGGAAATGCACTATAATGGTTGCAGTTTTTACAATAAGGAATTTATAGAAGCTTCACGCAAAAATATAAATCTCCTCTCTAACCCAAAACCAAATATAATTGCAATACAAAACCAGACTTGCAGCAAGAATCCCCTCTTCTGCAATTTGAACCCACGTCGCACAATCCTCAACGTGTAACCAACACTCTTCACAGGATGCCAAGCCTATCAACACAGCAGTCTTCACAGGATGCCAAGCCTTCAACAAAGTAGCAGTCTTTAACAGGATGCCAAGCCTACAAAGATCAACTCAAGAACAACTTTTTTGTGCAGATATGATCAGCAGTTGCAGCACATCAAATCTCCTCTTCGAATCTCGTTCAAGAAAGATCACCACGGTCTTCTTGGAGAATTCTTGGAGCAAAGGGCTATCTGAAATCAGAAAATGAAAATGTTAGATCATCAAAAGTCTGTTTCAAAATCGTCCTCAGACAATTTATAGTTTTCTGTTAAACTGTCAAACAATGTTGCTCATTTAACAAAAGAAATAAAAATAACACTTTACATAAAGAAGAAGAGTTATATTACAACCACATAAACACACTATATAATTCTAAAATAAATTAGACCAAAACACTATTAATTAATGATAAATATTTTACACTTTTTTAATATTGCATTAATTTTTATATAAACTATTTAAATACTATTACTAAATATATTAATTTTAAAAATAAAAAAGTATAATAATTTTTTATTGTGTTTAGCTTTCTATATTTAAATATTTTATTTTAAATATGACACATAGACAAAATTTATATTGAAAGTAATTATAAATCTTAAAATATTAAATAAGTTATTACTATTTTTTATTAAATAGATTTTATTGGCTAATTATTTTTATATGTAAAAAAGTAAAATAATTATGTATCTATAAATTCTTGGATAGTTTTCTTAAAATAATAACTAAGACTTTACTTTCTATTCATATTTTGAATCCTTAAAAAGCTTAGAAAAGAGATATAAGAAAAGTTGAGATAAAAACTATTGGAGTTTTAATTATTATAATGATTCTTTTGAGTTTTACACATGTTAAATTATACCGCGAGATTATAGACTTTTATGCAAAGTTAAATGTGCATTTAAATGTGATCCTGAACAATCATATTCCCTCCATTATATTCAATATTTATTCAAAATTATGAATCACACTGCAATAAATTATCCTCTGATGCTATTTATAAATGTTTTACTAGTTGTGATTATAAATGTTTTACTAGTTGTGATTTAATGAAGTTCATTTCCAATACTGGTATACTTGTTTCCATAGCTTTACATTTTTATTTAAATTTGATTTTATTAATTAATTAGCTTTACAATTGGTAGTTCAATTTGTTTAACATAACTCATTTTGAATACAACTAATTNTCTTATTTCATTATATTTTGGTTTTCACTTATTTTGTAGTTACACTTTATACAAATATTACACAATTGTTTTACAAAAAATTCTTTTCACTTTCAAACAAATATTACTTTTAATTTTACATGACAAAATGTTTTCATATTTGTATTTCACAAAATATTATCTTAATAATTTTTTCATATTTTAGATATTACTTTCTTACGGGATGACAAATATTACTCTATAAAATCACATCATTATAACATGAATTGATTATCTATTATGCAACAATTATATGATGACACATATCACTGATATTATAAATTTAATAAAAGAAATAAAAATAACAATTTGCATAAAGAATAAAAATTATATTACAACCTCTTAGACACATTAAATAACTCTGAAATAAATTAGAACAAAACATCCTAAGAATAAATTAAATATTTACACTTTTTTAATATTACATTAATTAATTTTTTATTAAGTAATATAAATTTATACATATATATATATATATATATATATATATATGTATATATGTATAAATATATATAATCATCTTTTATATAAACTATTTAAATACTATATTTAATATTTATGACAAGTCAAAAATTATATTCATTGAATATATTAATTATATAATAAAATAATATATAAAATAATAATATTTTTCTAATTAAAATATATTTTGTTGACTAAATTTTTTAGAATGAAAAAGTATACTTACGTGTTTCTATATTTAAATATTTAATTTTAAATATTTATCTTTCTATATTTAAATATTGGATTTTAAATATCAAACATAGTGAAAGTTTAAAGTAATTATATCTTAAATGTATTTAAAGTCAAAATAATTACCTTTAAAGTCAAAGTATATTTTATTGACTAAATATTCTTAGAATGAAAAAGTATAATGTTTTTTTCCTTATGTTTTTAGCTTTCTATATTTAAATATTGAATTTTAAATATGAAATATTGTCAAAATTTACATTTAAAGTAATAATATCTTTATATAATAAATAACTTATTAATATTTTTATTTTTCAATAAATTTCATTGACTAATTATATTTTAATGTAAAAAAGTATAATAATTATTTCTCTATAATTCATGGTTAGCTTTATGAAAACAATACCAAAGACTTTTTCTTTTATTCATATTTTGAATCCTTAGAAAGCTTACAAAAGAAATATGGAAAAAGTTAAGATAAAAGCTATTGGAGTTTTAGTTATGGTGATGATTATTTTGAGTTTTACACATGCTGAATTAAATAGCAAAACTGATGCTTTTTATGCAATATTAAATGTGCATTCAAATGTGAACTTAAATCCCAATCTTTGAATATGAAAAATGTCTTCAAGATTGTTTATTAATTATTTTTTCATAACTTTGTTAATTAGCTTTCCTATTGCTTATAATTTTAACCATTGACTTTGCTTTCTTATGAGGCGCTCATAACCTTGCAAATAACGTGATGAATACATGCACGCAAGAATGTACAAAAAAGTTGTAATTTCTAAGAAGAACTTTTGAGTGAAGCATTCATAGAAGAAATTGTATTCCTACACAATTTTTATAAATAATCTTGATCAATAAACAATATTGAATTATTTTCATACTTATTGTGTAACTACTTTCCTCCATTTTATGTCTTCCTTTTTACTAATGAAACTTGAGTATTAATAAAATTAATAAAATAAAAAAAAATTGTTTTAACAACATTATCTTAAATTTCCATTAAAGAAGAAAATTACAAAATATTCTAACAAAAAAATAGTGATATTTAAGGTGCGTGAGTAAGGTATTAAGATATAATGTGAATTAAAACTATGAATATTCCTTCCGAATTATTATAGTGTTTTAAGACAAAATTTTATCCAAAGAGTGTAATATGACCAAGATGACAATTTTAATAGTTTTAGTATTTTATAAACTTTAAAATAGTCTAATTCAATTCAAATCTCTATTTAATATATTATGTTTTGATTATATTGTTTTTAAGGATAACTTGACACATACATGTCTAGACTCAATTAAACTAAACTTTAGCTATAAAAAAAATGTAACATACCTTAACTGATTTTAATATCAATAAATTAAAATCTTTGAGTCTATTAAAATAATAGTGTGAAGTTACATTATTATTATTTTATAATTTTTTATATGCTTAAGAGATCTAACGTTTTTTAAAATAATTATTACTTATACGAATGAAGAAATATGTGTTAAAAAGTTTACTATTTTCTGTTTCAAGTTCTATCTATAGATGTAATTAAAGTCTATCGTTTAATAGAAAATTTTTCCATCAAGACATCCATATATATATATATATATATATATATATATATATATATATATATATATATATATATATATATATATATATATATATTAAATATAAAAACATTATGTTTAGGACATATTCATTAAATATATTTTATGGTATTAAATATTTGATTTCATGAAATATAATATTTATTTATTAATTTCATTATGTGTTGTATTTTTTAAAATTTTTATTTTTTTTATTTAAATTTTCATTTGAAGGTTTTTCCTCACATTTTAAAAATATTTTAACTCAATTTCTATCATTTATCTGTAAGAACTTAAATATAAAGATTCAAATTTGTAAAAACTTAAAATTTATTTTATTATTTAAATAGTTATCCATAAGTCAAATAAGCTAACATCTCGTACAATAATATTATGTCTACTTAACTTGGTCCATATTAATTTGGTAATAATGTATTATTTGTAAAATATCAATTTTATAATAACATACATTAATTATGATAAACAATTGGTTT
>NW_014543107.1:99629-104397 GCF_000741045.1 Vigna radiata var. radiata | reverse complement strand
TTAAGATAATATTTAGGATACTATAAATTATTTTGAAAATAGTATATATATTTGGATGTTTAGAATGTTAAAAAAATAACTTAATAGTATTCTAAAATTTGTAATGAAAATATTTTATTTTTAATATNTTTATTATAGAAATAATAATACAAAGAAACAAATAAATACTTTTAGAATAATTTTTTATAAATATAATTACAGATAATTCAATTTGTTGTAAAATCATTGGAATTTAATGATATATAAAAACACATAACCCATTTTGAATACAACTAAGTGTTTTATTTATTGGTATTCATTTATTTTGCCGTTATATTTTATAAAAATATTAATAATTGTTTTACAAGAAATTCTTTTCACTCAACTATTGCTGCAGATAAAATTTGAAGAAATTATTACTTTTAATTTTAAATGACAAAAAAATTTCATATTTCACAAAATATTATTTTCTTAATTTAGATATTATTTTCATACATCATTAAGGAATGATAATGTTACCCTATAAAATGATATCATTATAATATGAATTGATCATTCACTATGAAACAATTATAAGTTGTTACGTATCACTGATAACATTTAACAAAAAAAAAAAGAAAAATAACACTTTAGATAAAGAATAAGAATTATATTACAACAATATAAACACATTAAATAATTCTAAAATAAATTAGATCAAAACACTCCTTGTAACATCCCATTTTCTAGACATTCTGAGTAAAAAAATTTCACTTTTGATTGGTTTTATATCCTTTCAATATGAAACAAATATGAAAACAAAAGAGGGACCACACTGCAGTTAGTAAGGAAGACATGACACATAGTTCTTCCAAAATCTTAGAATACCTTATCTATTACAAAACAAGAGTATGCCAAGAATATGTGCATGAAGACAAATGCCATCAATACAAAACTCTAGCTGAAGACAACTGCTATAATTATGCAATTTGGGTCAAAATTGAATCACCAGAATTGCCTTCTCAATTTCCCCTTTAGCTTCCAAACCAAGTTAAACCGGGAGAGAGAGCAGGAGCACCCCAATGGTCAGTTAGACCGTTACTTTGATGAGGAGGATTGTCACCGGACCACCGTGTCTGGTGAGTGATGGGAGGAGACACGGTGGCTGTGCCTTCTGTGGAAATTTCATTACCACAAGGTGCTCTCGCTGGTCTGCTAGATATTGGTAAGAACAGTCAAATGGTTACATCTGTTTTTTTTTTTTAATTAAATTTCAATATTCTAATTTGTTTTTTTTTTTGCTATATCATCTAATATCTCACAATATGATAAATTCATTAAAGTTTGGTTAAAATATATTTTGGCCATTTATCTTTTTAAATGTTCATTTTGTCTTCAACAGTAACTTTGTTAATTTAGTATATATATTCTCCCTTTGATGCATTGATAGTTTTTGTTTCGGTAGGAATTTCTGAGACCGAAAGTAATAATCTCGATGACGCGATTCTGCTTCTTTCTGATGCGAGATTTTTAAATTCCTTCGTAGTCCGTTCTTCAGACCGTCCGTCAAGTTCCAATCTTCACCCGAGGGGGTACCTATAAAGGCACTCCGACGATCAAGTTAGATGTCGGTGTAGGAAGACCCTCGATACTCAGCAAGTTGATGCTTAGAATGGAGAGAGGGTTGATACTCAGTTAGATGTGAAAGTATGAGTGTGAGAGAATGTGAGCGTACCTTATTTGGAGCCTTTAATTCTTTATTTATAGGCTTTGGATTGATATGATATTGTTCATTTATTCGAATTTGCGAGATGATGGGCCTCGAGCCCAATAGAGCTGGACCATTCTGATGATTCGGCCCATTTGATTAGCAAGCTTGGCCGTTCGGTTTAGCAGACCGAACGTCAGAGATATATTACCGTACATCATCCCGCCCAAGTCCGAGGTGAAGGACCTTGGGTGACCGAAGGACTTTTATGAGTGTGTGTCGTTCAGTATGGACTCCGTTCGTGTTGAGTGCGTGCGCGTTAGGTAGTCAGATAGACCTGTTTGGTTTTGTGAATGACTTGGAAACGACACGATTGTGTCGTCGTTTCATCCTTGAAAACGTGAGTAGTTTTTCCCGCGTTATGGTAATGGTAGAGTCGCCAAATAAGAGCCGTTAGATCCTATACATCCAAGGGTGTGGACAATGTGGCGGTTTCGTAACCTCCACGCCTTTAATAAGTTAATGATTTTGAAATGAACCGTCACATTTCATTTCTGCATCATTTTCATCGTTCTTGAGAAGTTCTTGCGCTGCCCTAGTGTCTTCTTCCCCAACTGTGTCAGTCTCGCATTCCCAGGTAACAATGGCTTCTTCTTCCTCCGTTCATTCTTTACCTGATAGTAGTGACTCACCTAGGGTTCGACCAGAAGTCGTAGGTTCTGTTGAGTCTTTGTTAAGCGGAGATAGGGTTTTTGTTAGCGGTGGAGTAGAGGTCGAAAATCCGAGGCAAGAATGTTCATCTTCTCCGACTGACTACTCATGGGCATCCCGTGAGGTTGGTGATCAATACACCATTTTTGTAAATAAAGACATACTGTTATGATGGGTAGAGGACAACTACGTTCTTCGAACCCTAGGATACAACGCGGCCCTAAAGTTGGTTGCTTGTAGGAAAGAGGAGCGAGTCTTCCACGGAGAGGACGTTGCCGGAGAGAACTGTTTTTATTTTTATTTATGTCTATTCTATGATATGTACATTAGGCTTCCGTTCACTAGATTCCAAATGGAAGTTCTGCAATATTTAAACGTAGCTCCTTCCCAATTACACCTGAACAGCTGGGGATACATCCAAGCGTTTGTGTTTTATGTCAGGCCTTGGGCATTGAACCAACGGCCAAAATCTTCTTGTTTTTCTTCAAAAGTCGTCCGAACGCCAAAAAAGGTTGGGTCTCCCTAAGTTCAATGGCAAAGGGCGCCATTTTCCGTTTATTCGTCGAGTCATATAAAGACTTTAAAAACCAATTTTTCAAAGTGTCGATTACAAAGAGGGGTAGGCCGTTTTTTCTGAACGATGATGGTAGTCCCAAATTCCCATTGTATTGGACCAAGACCCCTCGAACATTAACCTCTTGGCCCCAAGAGGACATGACTGACGTCGAGAAGAGGAACTTGGATGTTTTGATCAAGTTACCTCGTCCATTTTCCTCGAGGAAGATGGTCAATTGCTTGAAGTTCAACGACCTTAAGTCGAGGGTGTCCGGTAGGTTTCATTGTTGAATATCATTTCTTGCTTATTTGAATATGATTGATGAATATTTGTGAAATTCTGCAGAGGTCATGGCTCCAAAGAAGAATTGGTTTAAGCAATCTCAAGTTGCCAAAAAAGAGGCTAGGGCTGCTACCAGTCGATCCACTAGGACGTCGTCGAACCCTGCGACGGTCGTGCACGTGGAGGATACCCCTCCCTCCCCCGAACAAGTTTTTGCGCGCAAGAGAAAGGCCGCCCGGGTGGAAGGGGCGACTAGCGCGGTCGGAAAAGAGAAGACCGTGACGGAGACTGGGGAGCCGGTTGAAGAATGATTGCTATTGTTAGGGATGTGGGACCCGGGCTTCGACCTGAGACATAAGGTCGAGTTCCATTTTGACGCCGCTGAGGAAAAGGTGATGGCGGCTATGTCTGAATTTTTGGTTGATTCGCTACTACGGGCGGGGGGAGCAACCTTCAAAATGGTTTATGCTTCCAACAAGGGGGACGTCCAGAATGAAATAAGTCGCCTTAGAAAAGAGCTGGAGGACATTCAGACCGCCCATGCTGGGTGTGCACAAAAGGCCGAGGAAGCTGCCAAAATCATTGAGGAAGGGAAGGCCCATGCCGAGAGGCTGCGTAGACTGAGCGTGGAGTGGCAGACTGAACGCGATGGGCTGCTAAAAGACATGGAAGGTGCCAAGAAGACTATTGCCAATTTGAGAAATATTCAGAAGGAAAGGGATGAGTTACTGAAGGAAAATACCGAACTTAAACAGGAGATTGTAGAATGGAAAAATACTGAGGCGGAGATGCTGAAGGCTATTGGCCACGAGCACACGAAGGGCTTCAAAAAGGCGTTAAGACAAATGAGTCATCTGGCCAAAATTTCTCCTGAAGGCCTAGGCTTTGATATCCACCAAGATATGTATGAAGGTCGCCTGATGTCAATTGATGATATTCCTGATGAGGCTTATACAGCTGAAGGTGATCCGGCTGTGGAGGTTGCAAGGCAGGAAGCGGAGCAGGACGAAGAGGCCAATGTAAAGGCCTGATAACTTAGGAAATTTATATCAGTGTTTCTGGAACTTTGCAATATTCTGTAATCATTTTAGAAGCCTTTCGAACATTGCGTTTTCTGTGAGTGATTGAATCGTCGATGTACCCTTTATATTTTCTTGGTGTAGACATTTATCTTTAAGTTGAATTCTTCAGTCCTTCTGTTTGATAGAGTTGTGAATGCTTCTTGTATGCTTATTCTTGTTGTTCGTCAAATCGTTTAAATGATTTATACTTGAGTCGTCGAGACTGATTCAGTTGGGCCTTCGAAGTGTCTAGACACGGTCGGTCTAGCGTTCAGTCTTGAGGTGGCTAGACACGTTCGGTCTAGTGTTTGGATGGACGAAATGGTCCATGAGGTGTCAAGACACGGTCGGCCTTGAGGTATCTAGACGCAGTCGGTCTAGTGTTTTGATGGACCGAATGGTCCATGAGGTGTCAAGACGCGGTCGGTCTTGAGGTAACTAGACACGGTCGGTCTAGTGTGTTGATGGACGTTATGGTCCATGAGGTGTCAA
>NW_014543107.1:94616-98964 GCF_000741045.1 Vigna radiata var. radiata | reverse complement strand
TCTAGTGTGTTGATGGACGTTATGGTCCATGAGGTGTCAAGACGCGGTCGGTCTTGAGGTAACTAGACACGGTCAGTCTAGTGTTTTGTGGGTTTGACAAATAGTACACAAGATATGGAGCTGAAATACTTCATTGAAATAATTCTGAAAGAGAAAATTGTTCCTGGAAGGACAATGAATGAAAATATAACAACTTTCACTATAGTAGAATTTGAGATGGGTGACGTTCCAAGTGTTAGGAACAACTTTTCCGTCCAGGTATTCCAGTCGATATGCTCCGTTCTTCAAATCTTCACCGATTCGGAAAGGTCCTTCCCAATTGTCAGCCAGCTTGCCATGTGCTTTATTTTTACGTGCATCACCCCGCTTGCGCCAAACAAGGTCTCCTTCGGTGAAAATGCGGGGCTTAACTTTTCTATTATAACGCCTGATTATCAGTCGTTTTTGAGCTTCATTCTTGATCAGGGCAATCTCGCGCCTTTCGGGTAGTGTTTTGAGGTTCAGCCTCAGTTGTTCATCGTTGAGAGTCATATCTTGTATATACCGGCGAAGGGATGGTTCCCCCACCTCGACCGGTAACATAGCATCAGTGGCATATGTGATATTGAAGGGGGTCTCACCTGTAGATCTGTGTGGTGTGCATCTGTAAGCCCAAAGTACTTCAGGCAATTCTTCGACCCACAAGCCTTTGGCTTGCCCTAGGCGCTTTTTCAACTCGGAGATTATGGCTTTGTTCGCAGCTTCGGCCTATCCGTTCGTTTGGGGGTGTTCTACTGAACTTGTAACATGTTTGATGCCAAGTCCCTTGAGAAAGTCTTCCAGCGTACGGTCGTTGAATTGCCGACCGTTATCAGTAATGATTCTCTGTGGTATGCCGAATCGGCATATCAAGTGCCAAATGAAGCTTTGTACTTTTCGGGCGCTGATTGTTGCAAGGGCTTCTGCTTTGATCCACTTGGTAAAGTAGTTGATTGCCACAAGGAGATATTTGCACTGTCCTTGTGCGAGCGGCAGGGGTCTGCAAATATCCATTCCCCATTGAGCAAAGGGCCATGGAGATATGATGCCCATCAGTTCGGATGAAGGAATCCGAGTGTCATGTCCATGGGACTGGCAAGAGATGCACTTTTGAACGAACTCTTTGCAATCTTGTTCAATTGTGGGCCAGTAGAAACCCACTCGTAATATCTTGGCTCTAAGCGTTCTTTTACCCGAGTGAGAGCCACAAATGCCATGATGTAGTTCTTGCATAACGTACTTGGCTTCTTCGCCAGACAAACACTTCCACAGAGGAGTAGTGTATCCACGTCGGTAGAGATCATCTCCTATAAATGTAAAACGAGCGATTCGTTTAGAATCGACCACACTTAGCTGTGTACCCTGTTCTTGCTGAATCATCAACTGTATTATATCTTGCCGCCAGTCAACCTTGGAAGGAATGACGCTGGTAGAGCAGGTCTCTAAAAGAGGTTGTTCCAGCTTGGTTTTGATTACTAAAGTGAGTTGGGAGTTTCCTCGGGCATGTGTCAGTTTGGAAAGTAAATTCGCTCGGGAATTTTGCGCCCTGGGTACATGGGTGATTTTGAAAGTGGCGAACTCTTTAATGAGGTCGCTGACTTTGTGATAGTAACGTAATAAGTGATTGTCCTTGACCTGGAAGGTTCCGTTAATGTGCCCTACAACTAGTTGGGAATCCATTCGGCATTCTAAGTGTTCAATGTCCAGCTCGGCGGCCAAGAGCAGTCCGCTGATTAGAGCTGGAATATGAAGGATATTGCTTGCTCGACAAGAAGACCGGTCGGTCCCTCCAGTACTATACTGGATCCTCCTCCTCTTTTGTCTGAGGATCCGTCTACGTTCAAATTCCACACGGATGGTTCTGTTGTCGGGGGTAGTTCTGCTGCGAAATCTGCTAAGTGCTGGCCCTTAATGGAGCCCTGTGGTTCAAAACGTAAGCCGAATTCGGATAATTCGATGGACCAGGAGACCATCCTTCCTGCTAGGTCCGGTTTCCTGAAAATCCTGGCGACCGGATGATTCGTTTGGATAATAACTTGGTGGCTTTGATAGTATGGGCAGAGCCGTCTTGCTGCTCTTAGTAGAGCCAATGCTACTTTCTCCACTTGAGAGTATCGTTCTTCGGCCCCCTGCAAGGTTCTGCTAACAAAATAAATGAGCTTAAAGATCGGTGCCTCTTGAATAAGGGCGACACTTACCGAATGGCTGGATGCGGACAGATATAGTTGTAAGTAAAACCCTTCTGTCAGAGGGCTCATGATGGGTGGATTGGTCAATAGTTTCTTTACGGCGGAGAAGGCCGCCTCATAGTGATCGTCCCAATGTCGAGGGACATTTTTCTTCATGTTTTTGAGTATCGGCTTGATATGGTCGGAGAGCTTCGGTATAAACCGTGATAGAGCGGTAAGGCGTTCGACTAAGCATTGAACCTCTTTCAACTTGGTTGGACTTCTCATCTCCAGAATTTCTCGGCAATTATCCGGGTTGGCCTCAATTCCTCGATTTGTTAACATAAAACCTAGGAATTTACCAACCGACACCCCGAACGTGCATTTGGACGGATTCAGGCGTAATCCGTATTGTTTGAGTTGGTGGAAGACTTCTGCTAGATCCTTCAAGTGTTGTTGATAGGAACAACTTCTTACCACCATGTCATCCACGTAAACCTCCATGCATCGTCCAATTTGATTGTGGAAGATTTTATCCATGAGTCTCTGATAAGTTGCGCCTGCATTTTTTAGGCCAAAGGGAATTACCTCGTAGCAGTAATTGGCTTGTTCAATGATGAAAGCCGTGTTGTCTCGGTCGGGAGCATACATCGGAATCTGGTTATACCCGGAGTATGCGTCTAGAAAATTGAGGACAGTATGTCTAGAGGCGCCATCTACAAGTCGATCAATGCTGGGAAGGGGGTAGTTGTCCTTGGGACAAGCTTTGTTGAGATCAGTGAAATCTACACACATTCGCCACTGACCGTTCGCCTTTTTCACCATGACCACATTCGCCAACCAAGTGGTGTACGTTATCTCCCAGATGAATCCAGCCTTGACCAGTTTGTCAACTTCCTTATGTACGACCACCCTTTTTTCGGTGCCGAGCCTTCTCTTCTTTTGCGCTATTGGTCGAGCTTCTCGAAATATGGATAACTTATGCGTGATAACACTAGGATGGATCCCTGGCATGTTTGAGGCGCTCCACGCAAAGAGCTGATTATTGGACCGCAGTAGTTTGGTTAGGTTGTTCTCTTCGACGGGAGTGAGATCAGCCCCTATGTTAGTAGTTTGCTCGGAATTCTTCCTCAGGACGAATGGTTTAATCTTTCCCTGGGGTTGAATCCGATCATCTGTGTTGGTTCTAGGGTCTAGGTCGACCAGGATAGCTTTGGGCCTTCTCTCTTTTCTGTAAGTTGTGGCTTTTAAGGAAGCGGTATAACATTGCCGAGCGGTTTTCTGATCTGCTCGAATGGTGCATATTTCGCCGCTTTCGGACGGGAACTTCATCGCCAAATGAGGAGTCAGCACGATCGCTCCAAAGCGTTTAGGCAGGGACGCCCTAGAAGCGCGTTATATGAAGTGTTGGCTTCGACCAACAGGAAGCGCACACAAATTTCTCTGGACTTGTCACTGGTGCCCAAGCGGGTCCTCAGGTCGAGGTATCCCCGGGTGTCAACACGTTCCCCTGCGAATCCAACGATCTGTTCGTGAAAGGGTGTTATCGCATCCTCTGTCAGCTCCATCTTCTGGAATGTTGTCCAGTATAAAATGTTGACCGAACTTCCCTGGTCTATTAGAACTTTGCTCATGTCATACTACGCTATTCGGGCTGTAATGACCATAGGATCATCTTGTTCTGGGTCTGGGGCGTGAAAATCCCTGTTGGTAAAGGTGATGTCCGGCATTGATAAGGGATTTCGAACTATCCTGTGGACGCTACGCAAGTTCCGCAAGTGTCTTTTGCGGGCCGAGGATGAGGCTCCGCCCCCAGCAAAACGTCCTCAGATGGTGTCTATGCGGCCTCTCGGGGTCGTATCTCGCTTTCTAGATCTGCTTCTTGAGCGCCCTCGGGAGCGTTCGGTCTTTCGGCGCGAAGGTTCGGGGCTTCTCCTTATCTTTCTGGGCGAGCGCCCTCGTTGATTCGTTTCTACTTTAACAAATTCCCGCAGATATCCGGCACGGATTAATCTTTCGATTTCGTGTTTGAGGCCCTGACATCCTACTGTGGAATGTCCTCGGTTGTCATGAAACCGACAAGTTTTAGATCCGTCCGCATCCCTGGGCAAGCGTCGTCTGTGAACGGTAATCAGGTTAGTTTAGAGGGCTTTTTCGAACAC
>NW_014543107.1:80607-94346 GCF_000741045.1 Vigna radiata var. radiata | reverse complement strand
TTTAGCTTCAGTTATGGGGGCCTCAACTTTCTTGCGGTAGTGTCGTTGATCTTCCATTTTGATGAATTTGGTCATTTTCTCCTGTAATTCCTCCATAGTCTTCGGTAATTCAGCGTATAGGCTCTCCGAGACAAACCCCGGTTTGAGACAGTTGGGCAGGTTGTTGATGATGGTGGTCACCATAGGGAGTCTTCGCCTCCGGCCCCATGGTGGGCGCCAAAATGTTTTGATAGGAATTTCTGGGACCGAAAGTACTAACCTCGATGACGCGATTCTGCTTCTTTCTGATGCGAGATCTTCAAATTCCTTCGTCGTCCGTTCTTCAGACCGTCCGTCAAGTTCCAATCTTCACTCGAGGGGGGTACCTGTAAAGGCACTCCGACGATCAAGTTAGATGTCGGAGTAGGAAGACCCTCGATACTCAGCAAGTTGATGCTTAGAATGGAGAGAGGATTGATACTCAGTTAGATGTGAAAGTATGAGTGTGAGAGAATGTGAGCGTACCTTGTTTGGAGCCTTTAATTCTTTATTTATAGGCTTTGGATTGATATGATGTTAACAGAACAAAATAAAATATAAACAAAATAAAATATAAACAAACTTACCTGATATATCTTTACTGAGATATATAATATTATTCATTTATTCGTATTTGTGAGATGATGGGCCTCGAGCCCAATAGAGCTAGACCATTCTGATGATTCGGCCCAATAGAGCCTCGAGCCCAATAGACCGAAGTTCAGAGATATATTACCGTACAGTTTTCAATTTTATTTTTAACCTTTTTAGTAAATTCAAGTAAAAACTTTTCCAATTAGGTTTAGATATATGAAACTTATGGAACTCAATAAATAGTTGAATGAAAAATGATCATTTGAAAATCACATGAAGTATGGTAATACGTACGTGGCACATGANCAAGAACGACAAAATATATATCAAATTCGCTTATGTTATGATGTTGTAAGACTTATCTATTTAATTATGCTATTCTAAGTATCTTTATTATTATCATTNTTATTTTGTTTAAACAGTAACTTAAAAGGCCGCCTTAAAACTGTGTTCTGAAATAAATAAAAAGTCACATTGTTTAAGAAAAAACAACCTTAATTCAAAAATTGATAGTTATAATCCTCATAGAAATGTAAAAATCTTTAGACTGGATACACAAGAAATTAAACCGATTTATTTATAAGATTTTTAACTAAAGACCACGTCACAATATCTTAGTTGCAGGCCATTTTAAGACAAAAAGTAGTTTAGTGATTAACAATTAAATTATATTTTTTAATTAATAAGGACGGTTCTTGATTAGCAAGTTAGAGTTTGCAAATNTAACATTANNACTTGTAATTGATAGACTACATATGTGACAATTTTTTTAAATTTTGTCTGCAGAAATTATCTCACACAAAAAATGTTAATAAATTATAAGATTTTATGAATCTGCATCTAAAGTGTTTTTTTTTTTATTCTTCGTTAGCTCTATGAAATGCCAAATTATACATTGGAGATCAAGGCATCAATATGAATGCTATGAATCAAAGATTGCAGCAGATAAAGCAAAAGCAACTGATGATAATGAAAGAACCTCAAAGGTTGTTGAGAATTCTGAAATGGTAAGGTTTCTTTCAGAACGGTTTGCTTTTAATGTCAATTTTCGACGGCTGTGTTTGGTTGGATCGTTATATATAATATTGTTATAAATGCAAGTTGAATTCACAGCTCACAAGTCGCATATCAAACTGAAAAAATAATTTGACAAAAAAGATAGAAGTTTATTGTAACATCCCAAAATATTAGTATATCTATATCATGTGGAATGCAATATATTATAATATTAGAAAGCAGTTAAGAGTAGAAATAACTGTATAAGTATGAATTACAGTCATCCAAAATAGGGGAGAAATTAAAACGACAAGAAACAGGGTGCAAAGTTCCAAGGTTTTGCAAAATACGGTAAGCTAAAAGAAATAAATCAACATAAACGTCTAAGCACTAGGTGCTGGATCTTCCTCTGGCTCCAACGCATGCTCCAAAGGTACATCATCACCTACTGCTCACATCCAAAGGATTGGATGATCATCGTAAGGGGGAAACAAACACACACAACATACAAGTGCAAGGGTGAGCTAGGTTTCAACAAACATACAAATCATGACAAGGTGATCAAACATTACCGAAAATCTAATTTCACATGCAAACATACAAGTCATCAATAATCACAGGCACTTAATTCATAAATTTAACCAATCAATCATCTTATGCGAAGACTCCTAGACACGTCCGGTCATAGAATGAATGTAGAGCTGGGGCGGGTTGTGCACTTGTGATGGCCCTACTGCTGTGCAAAGCCATTGCCGAGGGGTTCCACCCGACCATACACAAGGCTAGTTCGTTACCGCAGTATAGGCCTACAGTGAAAGCGCCTACCCTAGGACCTCCCATTACTCCCACCACACGCGTCAATCTTCTCTAAGTGAGAATGAAAGACCGTTGGAGTGTTAGGGATAACCCCCCATATGGAAGCCTCTCACCATTCAGTCAATACACTAATAGATCTCACCGAGAGATCATNATTTCACAACCGAATCCAACCACTTTATTTCCATAATACATCTCTTTGAATCAAAATATACATCCAAATTCACCATATGTCATTTACACACCATACCACATCAACAATTATTAATTTGTAATAAAATCAATGGTACACTCAATTAACCAAGGAAAATGGCTAGCACACCTAAACCGAACGTTATATATATAGACCGAACCCTTAGTGCCTTGGCCGAACCACTGGGATTGGATTGGGTGCCACTACCAGGCACTCTTGCCAGACCGAACGGTCAAGGGAAGAGCTAACTCTTCTCTGACCGAGCCCCTGCAGACCGAACGGTCATACGTCGAAGGCTTCTCGGGCTGAGAGGAAGCCATGTCAAAGAATACCTAAGCCAGTGATAGGTCCAGACCGACGGTTATGGGGTGGCCAAATCCTCCCCTGTCCGAAAGCATAGCTGACCGAACGGTCATGCAAAAGGACTACTTACAATTACCAAGACCGGACGGTTATAAGATCCGAGAGTAAAACTAACCCGAGAACTCCGTATGAGACCAAGAGTGGCTAAGACTGAGGATCCTAGGTGGCCAAGAACAAAGCCCAACCGAACGGTCAAGAGAAGGAAGAGCCTTCTCTGACCAACGATACCAAACCGAACGGTTTGAGAAGGGAACTTCCTTCTCTCACCAATGTTCTATAACCGAACGGTCAAGAGAAGTGTACCTCCTCTCTGACCAAGGGAACCAAGCCGAACGGTCAAGAGAAGGGGAGAACCTTCTCTGACCAGGGCTCCCTGACCGGACGGTTTGAGAAGGAAACCTCCTTCTCTCACCAAAGCTCCACGACCGAACGGTTTGAGAAGGAAACATCCTTCTCTCACCAAAGCTCAAGGACCGAACGGTTTTACAAGCCGAGAGCAATACCAAACCGAGAACCCTGTATGAGTCCGAGAGCATCTAGGACCGAGAGTCCTAAGTGACCGAGAACAATACCAGACCGAACGGTCAAGAGAAGGAACCCTCCTTCTCTAACCAAGCCCCCTGACCGAACAGTCAAGAGAAGGAACCCTCCTTCTCTGACCAAAAGTCCCCACCGAACGGTCAAGAGAAGGAACCTTCCTTCTCTGACCAAGAGCTCTGACCGAACAGTCAAGAGAAGGAACCTTCCTTCTCTGACCAAGAGCTCTGACCGGACGGTCAAGAGAAGGAACCTTCCTTCCCTGACCAAGTCTTTCAAACCGAACGGTCAGAAGAAGGGAGAACCTTCTCTGACCAAGGCCTTCCCAACCGGACGGCCAAACTCTGCAGAATTATGCAGAATTATGCAGAATTATGCAGAACTCAACAGAATCCGCTAAGACAATTTCTAACCATTTTAACCAACTTCTAACACCTCTAATCTTCGTTTTAGACATAATTAAACTTACCTAAATGATTCTAAACATTTCTAACACATTTCTAAATTGACTTAAGCTTCATTTTAACACTAAAACACTCATTTTCCCAACTTAGGGACCCAAAACCCAATCATACCATTTGGTACTTATTTTGACCAACTTAGTGACTCAAACAAGTCACAATACACTGCATGAAGCTGTCCCAACAGTCCACAAACGTGACAAACCCTATTTACTCAAAATCACTACCTCACTTCCTTTAAAATGGCTTAAAAGTGGCTCTAAATGACCTGATTTCCTTCCAAACACTACCACAACAGATTTCAATCATCATCACAGTCCCAANCATGCATAATTCAACATACCAAGAGGTTCCAAACAGTCCAAAATCATCAATCATCACTTCTACGTAACATACCCATTTCCATACATGAACTTCAAAACAATTTAACCAATTTCATGCTCCCAACAACATACAACTTTAAAATTCATCATACATTCACAACATACTATAAAAATGGAANGAAAGCTAGCTCCCCTTACCTCTAGTGTAAACAACCAAGCTCAANTAGGAACTCTAGACCACTTTCTTACACTCCCAAAATGTTGGAATCACCTATAAATCATCAATTGATGATGGAAAACGAGTTTTAGCACCAAGTTGAAGTTAGATTNTGGAAGAAACGAAATGGGTTGCATGAAATAAGAAATTTCATGCTTTAAAACCCTAGGGCAAAAGGGGAAAAGAGGGCTTTCTTATCGGCTGGACGAAACGAAGATTCAATCGGAGGGAAATGCTCCTTTTGCCGTCCTAAAAGCTTGGGTAGCTTCAATTTGAAATTCAAACGGTTAGAAATTGAGTAGTGGTGCTTGAAAGGTAAGGCAATGGAGGAAAAGTAGAAGAAGAAGATGGTGGCTGTTTTAGAAAATGACCTAGTCCTAGAATGCTAGGATATTTTTACTTTACCAAAATCTTCTACCTATCATATGCCGCCACGTGTATTTTTACTATTACATTATTTTTCAAAGTGTTACATTTATAGATATAGATTAAAGCGTCCAGATTTCCTATTGATTTTTTGGTATTTTCTTTTACTCATCATTTAAAATACACTGATGATTCTCTTAAATATATTTTAAAACATCAAAATCTAAAGTAACAACATATGAACCTTATCAAAAATTCAAAAAAAAAAAAACAAATATATTAATTATATTCACATAAATCATGAAAATTACCATTTACTCATATATTTATTATTAATATTCATTGTTCATTTTTAGAAGTGTTTATACCTTAAAATGCAGAAATAATTAGAATAATTGGAAGTTAAAAAAAAAAAATATCCTATCTTAGTTAGTAGTATTTGTCATCTTCAATAATGTTAAATGATGAGTCAAGTTGAAAAACATTCCTAACAACATTCAACTTGCATATTAATTCCAGTATTACTAATTAATCGGTAAGTAAAATAAAAGCAAGTCAACCAAATGACTTGTAGTCTAAAATAAAAATGAGTACAACCATAGCATCACCATAAAGGTAGAAATAATAAAAAAAAAATGACAAAGTGGAAGAATAAAATAAAAAGTAGTTAATTCATTTGATAATATGTATTTATTTTTCATTATATAAAATTGCACATTTTGTATATCTAGAATATAGGTTACACACAAAGCCACGAATGAGTGTGTTTTATAAAAAAATGGCATAAATGATTTGAAGCCAACCATGTGAAAAATAGGTGAAATATGGAAGAAGAGAGAATAAAATTATTTCGATTGAAATTTTTTGTCTGATTAAAATTAAAATAGTGAGACACAATTTTAACTAATTACACTCACTCTTAAGATAATATTTCAAATATAATTAAAAAGAAAAATTCTTCTTTAAAGTTGAATCCAAGAGAGTAAAGAAAGATTTATAATCGATATATTTAAGGACAAAAAATGTAATAAAACTATTTTAAAACTCCGAAAGGAACCATATGTTATATCAAATCTAGTAACTCTAATGATATTTAAAAAAATTGCACTTATATTTTTTAAATTATAATTATTATAACTTTAAAAAGAAGATCTAAGACTCATTTAAACCATAAACTAAAAAAATAAAGTTAAAAAGACTCAATTAAATTTAAATTCAGAGTCTTGAACTAGATTTATTAATACTTTTAAAAAAAATGTAAATAACTTATATTAATGACAAAAGAAACTAACCGGATGTAAGTTTAAAGTTTGTTTTAATAATAAGTTTCAATTTGTGGACTATCGAAATTTCGACATCTCCTATAGATGAGTTCAAATTATATTATATATTAGGATGATGCAAAATTAGAACCCTATTGTTCCACGTTAGAGAATTGACTTAAATATAATATGTTAACTGAGACATTTAAAATTTCACTTTTGGGTGTGTCGAAATTCAAATGTTATTGTGTTTTTGTTATTTTGTGGACTTTCTTTTGTGAATTTTCTATAAAAATATTATAATAAAATGAGTTTTTTGTAAATCTTTCTATAAATTTTTAAAATTTCATGAAATATTTGAAAAAAATGTTTTATAAAATATGAAAAATTCTAATTAAAGCAAGTCCTTTCTATAAACAATACCACATTTTATATTATAATTTTAAGTTTGTATATGTGTAAATATATATATATATATAATATGTATGAGATCTCAAGCATGGAAATATGATTAAAATAAAATATGTAAATAAAATTTATACACAACCTTTTCTAATGTATGTATATTATTGAAGCATCTGAAAGTTTTAAGTTCATGCAAAGATATTTTGTCCTAAGAAGATTTAGAGGAACCTTGCTATCACCTACTTTGAATGTTTATTATTTTTATCCAATAGTTCTACGTTATTTAAGAGTTACAGTATGTTTAAATACTTCTTCTACCTCTTACTCTCTGTCTTTTTAAAGATAAAACAAAATTACGACCGAGTTTCATGTTTCACAAACTCAATAATATTTTAAATAATTAGTGATTCAGCCTAACAATATAAAGTTATTATGCTTGTTACAAATATCTAATTTAAAATGTATCAAAGGGTGTTGGAGATCCAACATGGTAGAGATATAACTAAAATGAAGCATATAAAATGGTAAACTCACTTCATAGTGTTTAGCTAGACTTAATCCCAATTTCGAACTTGTAATATAAAAAAAAAAATATCCATTTTATCTTTGGTTAAGAATGTTAGTGCTAATTAATAAGAGTTCTGTCAGGAGAGTGCCTCTAATGCTTCCACTGTTGAAGATGGAGTTCTGTGGAGTCCAGAATCAGATATGGCAGTGAAAGTTTCCAGTGGTAACCATGTTAACAATTTGAATGACTGTAAACTATGTGCTAAGCCAAGTACCACAAGATGTTCACGATGCAAAGCTGTGCAATACTGGTTAGTCTTAAACTTTCCAATTTTTAACTCACTGTAATGTCATTAGTAGTTACTTTGATCAATCCTGTGATGTTTTTGATTCTAAAATCATCATAACACAAATAACTATTTATTAGAGAATGTCTGACATTTTCAAACACATACAGAATTTAACAGATCTCATTCACTGATTGCATGGATGCAGGAAAATTGTTTACATTAATTCCAGTTCCAGCTTCATGCAATTGCTGGTGTTAGGAAATTATGCACAATTCCTCTTAATCAGATTTGTGAAAGAAATATACAAACGCAGAATAATGAAACTCAAATTGACCCAGATTTTAAATTCTGAACTGGATGATCCAAACTCTTCATCACTGTCCTTGTTTATAGAAGACATATTTCTCTTTAGGGGAACATTTTCATCTTGAAATACCCAACCTTGCGATGTTTTCTTCAATCCTATACAAGTTAGAGTAGCTTTACCAATCATGTTTCCTCTCCCACATGTTTGCTTCTTTTCATTAGTAAGGTCAACACCATAGTGCTCTAATACTTTGCTTATGAATACTCCATATGGGAGTTTATGTCTCCACTAGTTCCTACCTCTAGGATATGTTCTTTGAAGACAATAGTCCAATTTGTTTGTATTCTGTATTCAATTGCATATAGCAAACAGACATCTACAGGAGTAAACTTAGTGATGTTGTATCTTCCAAGCAACAAGATATGTCCAATGATAAATGCACAACTTTTTCTTCAATATCAAGCCACTTGAATAAGAACCCTTATTCCTTTTTATACCTTCCTCGGTATCTCATGAAACTCTTGAACATTTCCTTCTTCCATATCGTTTTGAATCTTGGGCAGTCAAACTTGTGAGATAGTTCACCTTCATTTTTCAATCCTGTGAATTTGCACAAGATATCATCATCAATAATGATGTCTACGCCTTTTACCCGAGAGTGAATGTTTCCATTTACTTCTTTGACATTGTAGTAGAACACTTCTCCAAGTTCATCATACCAGTCACCCTTCAGTTCAATGAATTTGCTAAGACCTTGAAACTTGATTTCATCAGGAAACATAAACTTTTTTTGTTCAAACAGAGCGAGTTTTGTCGTATGATGTCTGATGACATCGTTGAGTGATCGCATAGTGATAAATCTTTCTCAGGTTGTATCATCACTGATCCATCCAGAAGGATCAACCTTTCTTCTTGCAATCATGGGACGTTTTCCTGGCCTTGAGGATGACGCAGCCATTTGATTATTGAGAAGGAGTGAATCTCACCAGAATCAGAACAAGGGTTTGTTTGCAAGATTGTGTATGAGTATCTCAGACTACTTCATTATTTATAGAAGGAAAGGCGCACCAATAGTTTACTTGAACCCTAAGTTAATCTCTAACGTTTAAAACAGGGCATTTCAAATATTCAAATGATTCAGTCGATTGAATTATAATTGGAGTCAACTGTGACTCGTAAAAATATTTTTCAAGCAAATTCAACCAATCAATCAATTTAGCACTCAAAACAAACAATCATACAACAACAAACAATTAACATAATCATGATGCAACAATCAGATACAAATTTACCAATTGTAGACCCTCAAGGTTTTTTGAAAATTTCCATAGTTGATTCATCCTTGAGATAGTTTTGTATCACCTGCATAACCTGCAAAACAGTTAAGTTTTGGTTGCTGGTACCCATTTAATTTTGGGTCCTTGATTGTCATTTCTTGTCACATGTTCCTTTGGTATCCATACACATAATCCTTGAGGAACAACAACATTTCTATAGTAACAATTCCTAAGAGTATGACCAACACATTTGCAATAAAAACATGCATTTCTAGCAGGTTTTCTTAAATCATTAAGCTTTCTAGCATTGGTTTTGTTAGAGTAAGCTTTAAATCCAATTCCCTGCATATTATTGTTTCTGCTAGAGGAATTTAATACAATATCAAGATTGTCACTAGCTTGAGCAAACCTAGCAAGCTTGCTAGTCAAGTAATTAATCTTTTCAACATGTTTAGGACAATTTTCACAATCTTTTTCCACAGTAACAGTTTTAATTTCAACACTCTTATAAGATAAGGCTATTTCCAATTCCTTTTCTAATCTTTCCTTTTCAGAAACAACGTTATTGATTCTATACTCATAATCTCTTTTCTCAGAGTTCAGTCGATTAACCTTGTATTCCAGTCACATTGCTTCAGCATGTAGTTCTCTGAATGTTTCAATCAGCTGCTGATATTTCTCTTCTGTGGAGTTCTTAAGGGTTAGGCTACCGAAAAGTAAATGCATTTTGGTGATATGGGTAGCCAAATCAATTCATTTAAGATATTCTTCAAATATATAGTCCCATACCTATACAGTCTCCAGATCCCTCTCATTCCGGTGTATGATCGATTCGTCCATGTGCCCCTTCCACTCGAAGCCTGCCAGGAGCCGCTCCTTGTTTGTGCCCCCTGCACCATGCCTCTTGCACTAACGATCACTCCCTGCCCTCGTCAGTGCTCGGGTGTCACATGCCCACCAGCTTCCGTGTGGTTCGTCCTCGAACCACACCATACTGGGAGAGGCTAGGCTCTGATACCATTTGTAACGCCCCAGCAACTTACAGGGACTTTTGACTGCCCCCACACATCACCACGAGACTTTCCAGTGTGCTTTGTCCTCACTCACACACTTTCCGGGAAAACTTCACGGAAGGTCACCCATCCCAGAATTACTCCAGGCTAAGCACGCTTAACCATGGAGTTCTTAAGGGTTAGGCTATCGAAAAGTAAATGCATTTTGGTGATATGGGTAGCCAAATCAATTCATTTAAGATATTCTTCAACTGTATAGTCCCATACCTATACAGTCTCCAGATCCCTCTCATTTCGGTGTATGATCGATTCGTCCATGTGCCCCTTCCACTCGAAGCCTGCCAGGAGCCGCTCCTTGTTTGTGCCCCTGCACCATGCCTCTTGCACCGGCGATCACTCCCCGCCCTTGTCAGTGCCCGACTGTCACAACTATCATTTTGCATAAGTCGACTAAATTTTCTTACCATCACGATCATCAATTCTTTGTCGTCCATCTCAGTTTCTGTAATGTTGTTGCTTGAAGCTTTCAGAGCAATGGACTTCTTTTCTTTAATCTCCTCTTCATCCTTCAGTCTACTGTTGACTCACTGGTAAGTGTACCAGATCGTGCAAGTAATATAATCGGTAATACCTGATATCGTTCTTCCCAAGAGACTCGAAAGGTCTTATCGTTCGTGTGAATTAAAATCGTAAGACTTGTAGAGAAAAATTAATTGTTGTGGATGCAAAGACAGAAAATAAACATGCAATGTGTTTGATTCAATTGACGAAAAAGACTATGGATGAATGGAGTTGTTGGGGGTTGACAATTTCATCTTATCCACTCCCTCTTATCTACTCCTCTTGTTTAATGTGCTTGATTTTCAATTGTTATGCAAACTTTCTTGGCCTGCCCTTAACTAGATCCCTCGGCGAAAAGAGCCTATTACTAACTACCGGCTTGCTATCCCTAGCCTCCCCTAGCAATTAGCAATGCATTACCGAACAGAAGCAAAAACAATTGATCGTCCTACCTCCCTATCCCTAGGTGGTATTTCATTAATCAAGGAATTTCTCACCAGTTCATGACAGTACTGTACATTCCTGTATCAATAGAGACAAACAACAGTTATCGAATGAGTTAAACGATAAAAGCCTTAAGCGAAGATGAGAACCCAACAATTGATAATCAAAGCATATGAAGAATCAAATAAATAAATAAGAGTTTCAATAAAAGAGAGTTTCAAAAGATTACATTTTTTCCCCCAACAACAAAAGGGTTTAGTTCACCGTTGTCATGGTGAACCTAGATGAAAATAATGGAAGAATGGAAGACCAAACCCTAGATAGGATGAAAAGGAGCCTAAGCATCCAAGAAATCTTCTCCAAGGAGTGAAAATTAGGTTTGGCCACCCTCTTCTGTCAAAAGAATGAGAATGAAATCGTAACAGGGCTATTTATAGCTGAGGAGTGTCACAGAAAACAGGCCCAAGCCCATCGGAAAACCGCCCGGCGGCACACTTATGATGCCCGGCGGTTTGCCCCTAATCGCGCCACCGCCCGGCGACAGGGGGCCACTGCCCGGCGGTTTGCCTCTAATCGCAAATCCGCCCAGCGTCCACGCTAGGTGCCTCCTCCTCGCTCTGGACCGCCCAACGGTGAATTTTGCAGTTGGGCGGTTCCTAGACTCTTCTTTTCTTCAGTTTTCTTTCTCTGTCTTGAGTTTAAGACCTTCATCTTCAACCCCAATCTTCACTTTCATCAAAATTGCTGCAAAACAATGCAAAACAAGCATAATATCACTAAAAACAACTTTTGACTCTCAACTGACTCATTTATTGGGTTTTACTTGATTATAATCTCATTCTAAGTCTTAATGGCATATGAAAATAACTATTTTTGAACCGTTATCATCTACAGAGTTCTAACTCATGTTCACGTAGCTTGCCGAACAATGTAGCCATGTTCATAGTTGTAACATCTTTGGATTCAAAGATTGTAGTGACTTTTGGTTGCTAATTCCTGTTCAGACTTTTCAATATCTTGATGTTGATCTCTTCTTTGTCAAAGGCTTTGCCAAGAGCCATCAGGTGGTTTACAATATGAGTGAACCGTTTCTGGACATCATAGATGTTCTCACCAGCTTTCATTCTAAACAACTCATATTCTTGAATCAATGAATTCTTCCTGGCTCTCTTGACTTCATCTGTACTGATGGGTGTCGCGGCCCATACAAATTTGATTGCATATGAGAAATGCAGTATAGCTAGGGAATGACTCCTATGTCGTCTCTCAAGGACCAAATGCGGTTCGAATCTTAGGTCTAACACGAAGGTGGGGGGGACTTGTGAAAGGTTTTTTTGTTAATGCAATGACGAAATTAAAAATAAAACTGGAAATTAAATACAACCAAACATAATTGAAATCCTTGAAATAAATGGACAAAGCATAAAGACCGAACGGTCCTACAGATGACCAAACGATTCTACATTGAGACCAAACTATCTCTAAACCAAGTGAGGAAAATGGAAATGCAAGAAGGTAAAGAAACCAAACAAAATAGACAACATGGTGAATGGAAAAAGAAAATTGAACACTGCAATAGATAAATATCCAAACACAATTAAAGCTATTAAAATGCAACAAACAAACTTAACATAAAAACAATTCATCATGGTAATAATGCAAATAAATAAAATGTGCGTGAATAATAAACGAACTAAAATTTCTATTGGGCTATTCCCGTCAACGAAAAATGAATATCATTATGCTGAATTAAAATTTCCTTCACGGATTCAAGCATAAAGGTTAAAGAAAAATAACAACCCCTTTGAGTGCCACACTTCAGCTATCTCCGTGGTTGATAATGAGCTAGATGAAATATGCATGCTCCTCCATACACGACGTGACACCTTGCACACCATGAGCTTCCAAATTCAATTTAATCATAAATGAATTTTCACAGCGTGAATAAAACTTCCATGCAAAAAGTGCTTGAATCAATTGAGTGGAACAGAGAAATGACTTGCAATTAATGCTATTGATGAAAAGGAGCCTAAGCATCCAAGAGATCCTCTCCAGAGAGTGAAATTAGGTCTGGTCGCCCCCTTCTGTCAAAAGAATCCATCTAAACTCGCAATAGGGCTATTTATAGGTGAGGAGCGCAACAGAAAACAGGCCCAAGCCCAGCAGACAACTGCCCAACGAAACAAGTGTGGCGCCCGGCGGTTTCCCTCAAATCGCACTAACGTCCGGCGGTAGGGGTTGATGAAGGTTGAAAAATAGTTATTTTCATATGTCAATTTGGACCAAATTACACCCTTTACTACTTGGAGTGAGCTCAGAATCAAGCAAAACTCAATAAATGAGTCTGGAGAGAGTCAAAAGTTGTTTTTAGCGATTTTATGCTTATTTTGCATTGTTTTGTAGCTAATTTGAGAAAAGTAAGAATGAAGTTGAAGTGCAGGTCGTTGACTCAAGAAAAGAGTAGAAAAATGTGTTTTGAAGAGTCGGCGCATCGCCCAACGGCACACTTGAACCGCTGGGCGGTCCAGTACAAGGAGTAGGCATGGAAATTGGCACTGAGGGAAACCGCCGGGCGCCTGCGATTGTCGCTGGGCGGTGACGGCAGGTTATGGGAAACCGCCAGGCAGCACACTTAAACCGCCCGGCGGTGGCACGCTGGACTTGGGCCTGTTTTTGGCGCGCTCCTCACCTACAAATACCCTTATCACGAATTCAGAGTCATTCTTTTGACAGGGGAGAACGGCCAGACCTAATTTTGCTCTCTGGAGAGGATCTCTTGGATGCTTAGG
>NW_014543107.1:46688-80371 GCF_000741045.1 Vigna radiata var. radiata | reverse complement strand
TATATTGATGTTTGTCGTTATTGATATGGGGACGTACAGTAATGACATGAACTGGTGAGTAATCTCTTAATTTTGCAATACGACCTAGGGATAGGGTAGGACGATTAATTGCGCTAACTTCTATTTATAATGTGGTATTAATTACTAGGGGAGGCTAGGGATAGCAAGCCCGTAGTTAATATTGGCCCTTTTCGCCGAGGGATCGAGTTAAGGGGAGGCTAAGAAAGTCACATAACAATTGAATCAATCTAATATTCAAGGGTAGTATGTAAGAGAGAGCGGAATAGATGAAATTGTTAGTACCCAACAACATCCATTCCTCCATTGTTTTCGTTTATCAATTGAATCAACTTTATCTTTGCATGTTAATATATTTTGTCTCAAAACAAATTTATTAATTTTTATTTTTCAAGTCTTATTATTTTAATTCACGCGAAAGAGAATGCCATACGAGTCCCTTGGGAAAAACGTACCATTTATATTACTTGTATGATTTGGTACACTTGCCAATTTGTCAACAGGGGTCTACCGCCTGGCGGTTTCCCTTAAATCGCAAATCCGCCCAATGCCCACGCCAGGTGCCTACTCCTCGCCCTGGACCGCCCCACGGTGGAATTTGCCACCAGGTGGTGTGTCGACTCTTTAATTCTTCAATTTTCTTCTCTTTTCTTGAGTCTACAACTTTTATCTTCAACTCCATTCTTCACTTTCTCAAAAGTGCTACAAAACAATGCAAAACAAGCATAATATCGCTAAAAATAGCTTTTGACTCTCTACAGACTTATTTATTGAGTTTTGCTTGATTCTAAGCTCATTCTAAGTAGTAAAGGGAGTAATTTGGTCTAAAATGACATATGAAAATAACTGTTTTTCAACCTTCATCAACACCCCAAACTTAGAACTTTGCTTGCCCTCAAGCAAAACAAAACAAAACAACACATAAAACAAAGCTTGGCTTTATACCATTTCATCCAATGTTTCAACATTCCCAAAGTACATGACAAAACTACTCAATCCCACATCTTCAGTGAAATCAAAATAAGAGGCATGCATGCTTTAATTCCAGAGATTGCACAACAGATGTTACACATTATGAATGACCAATCAGCTAAGCAAAAATGCACTCATGAAAATTAACAATTCATACCAAGCAAGTGTTTCACTCAATCACTCAAGTGTTTAAGGTGACATTCCAACTCTCTATTATTCACAAGTCACATGAAACAAATTTCTCATTCATCTCAAACAATCAACATCTTTACATGCAAATGCCATCAAAAGGACTTTTCCAAGGCTTGTAATGAGGGTGGGCTAACAAGAAAAATCGGTTTTTCTGGAAAACAAAATCCTTGAGTTAAGAGAGCTATCATAATATTTAACAATTAAGCACAACTCTCTTCTTCACCAATCTCACTCATTCCCCACTTTTTCCCCTTTTCTTTTTCATTGAGCTCATCTTCATGCTTTTCTTCTTTTCTTTTCTTTTTTCTCATGAATTTTTCTTTTCACCACATTTGAGCTCAATGCTTTTCACTTGCCTTTCAATTTCCCCCATGCAACCCCAAACTTGAACCTTTTCATCGTATACAATTAAGCTCATCCCAACTCAAGGTAAAGAATTTCAAGACAAGGGTTCACATCCTATTTAAGGCTAAGGTTAAAAAAAAAAGGGTATAATATTTTCAAGCACTTTGGGTGAAAATTTGGCTACATAAGGGTTCTAAAATATGGCCTTGATCATATGACATTCAAATGCAATTCAATGAATCATCAAGATTAAGGCAATATCATTCATGTTTTCCTGTGAACAATGCATACAATAATAAAAACTCTGGAGCTCAATACCTCACACAACATGCTTTCTCACACAAAATCCATTCATACATCCTTCTTAACATCACAAACACAGTCATAATTCATCACACATCTGTTTCACTAGCTATCAACATGCAATGCAACTCAATTATCAATCACATCAAATCATCATCAAATAGTCTCATCATGCACATTAGTCAGTCAAACGTCTTCAGAAAAGTATTTAAGCCAAGAATACACACTGAAATTAAAATTCAACCTATTCTATAAAAAATATACAAGTAAAAGTGAAAGAGAGAAAACTAGGTTGCCTCCTAGTAGCGCTTGTTTAACGTCACGAGCCTGACCCAAACCTCATGGATCTACCAACATCATGACTGAGGCAAATTGCTCCACATCTCCTCCCACATAGTGTTTGAGCCTTTGGCCATTCACGATCCAGCTCCGTTGCTGATTATCATCAATTGAGGATTCTAATTCCACTGTTGCACTCTAGAATACACGTTTTACTACAAAAGGTCCCGACCATTTCCATTTTAGTTTCTTGGGGAATAACTTTAGCCGCGAATTGAATAATAGAACCAAATCCCCTGGATGGAAAGTTCTCTTAATCAACTTCTTTTCATGATAGAACTTCACCTTATCTTTGTAAGTCTTGGATGACTCGTAAGCATGCAACCACATTTCTTCAAGTTCTAGCATTTGGTTGCCTCGTTTCCCTTGAGCCTTTTCAGGGTCAAAATTCAAACATTTCAAAGCCCACCAAGCTTTATGTTCCATTTCAACTGGAAAATGACATGCTTTTCCATAGACTAACTGAAAAGGCGATAACCCCATAGAAGTTTTCATGGCCGTTCTATATGCCCAGAGAGCATTGTCTAACTTCTGCGACCAATCTTTTCTTGAAAAAGTGAGAGTCTTTTCTAAAATTCTTTAGATTTCCCTGTTAGAATCTTCACCTTGGCCATTTGTCTGCGGATGATAAGGCGCAACTACCTTATGTTTCACCTCATAATGCTTGAGTACCTTAGCTAGCTGAGCATTGCAAAAGTGAGATCCCCCATCACTGGTGAGGATCCTGGGAGTTCCAAAACGTGAAAAGATTTGCCTTTTTAAGAATTTGATCACAGTGTTAGAATCATTCTTAGGACATGCTACAACTTCAACCCACTTACTCACATAATCAACAGCTACCAAAATATATTCATTATTGAATGACGGAGGGAATGGTCCCACAAAGTCAATACCCCAGCAATCAAAAACTTCAACTTCCAAAATGCCTTGTAGTGGCATCTCACGCCTCCTTGAGATGGTCCCTGTCCTCTGGCATTTGTCACAACTTCGAGCATGATTATGAGCATCTTTAAACAAAGTCGGCCAATAAAATCCTGCTTGTAAAAATTTGCGGCAGTGCGTTCTCCATTATAATGACCTGCATAAGGAGAATTGTGACAATGCCACAAAATATCTTCTGCTTCTGCTTTAGTGACACATCTTCTCAACAGATTATCTGCTCCTATCTTGAACAAATATGGATCATCCCAAATGAATTGTTTGGCATCATGTAAAAATTTCTTTTTCTGTTGCCAATTGAATCCTTCCAGAATAACACCTGCGGCTTTGAAGTTGGCTAAATCAGCAAACCAAGCTCTTTGCTGAATATACAAAAGAGCTTCATCTGAAAATGATTCCCATATTTCTTTCTCCTTTCTTGTCACTTCCTCATTAACTAACCGGGATAAATGATCAGCAACCACATTTTCACTCCCCTTTTTGTCACGAATTTCTACGTCAAATTCTTGTAGCAAAAGTACCCATCTAATCAATCTTGGCTTCGAATCAAGTTTCGTCAGTAAATACTTTTAGCTGCATGATCTGTATAAATGATCACCTTAGATACAACGAGATATGATCTAAATTTCTCCAATGAGTAAACTATGGCCAATAATTCCTTTTCTGTGGTGGCATAATTCAATTGAGCCTCATTCAGTACTTTGCTAGCATAATAAATAGCATGAAAAACCTTTCCTCTTCTCTGTCCCAGCACAACACCTATAGAATAATCGCTAGCATCGCACATAAGTTCAAACTCTTTATCCCAATCAGGCGCCACAATCACTGGAGCAGAAATCACAAATGGTGTGTCTTTAGTAAGCAAATTACTTAAAGGCTTTGCAACCTTTGAAAAATCCTTAATAAATCTTCGATAGAATCCTGCATGACCAAGGAAACTTCAGACTCCCTTAATATTTGTCGGTGGTGGGAGTTTTTCAATCACCTCAACTTTCGCTCTATCAACTTCAATCCCCCTGGTAGAAATTTTTTGGCCCAGCACGATACCTTCTGTAACCATGAAATGACATTTTTCCCAGTTCAAGACAAGATTTGTTTGAACACATTGTTTGAGAACCGCATCCAAATTAGACAAGCATCTTTGAAAAGTATCTCCAAAAACTGAAAAATCATCCATAAAGACTTCAATGCTTTTTTCCATAAAATCAGCAAAGATTGCTTGCATACACCTCTGAAAAGTCACGGGGGCATTACATAACCCAAATGGCATTTTTCTATAGGCAAATATACCAAAGGGACAGGTAAATGTTGTTTTCTCTTGATCTTCAGGGTCCACCACTATTTGGTTATATCCAGAATATCAATCAAGAAAGCAATAATAAGCTTGCCCCGCTAATCTTTCGAACACCTGATCCATGAAAGGTAAGGGAAAATGATCTTTCCGGGTGACTGTATTTAATCTCCTATAATCAATGCACATCCGACACCCCGTCACTGTCCTTGTCGGAATAAGATCATTTTTTTCATTGTGAATGACAGTCATCCCTCCTTTCTTTGGTACCACTTGAACTGGGCATACCCATTTGCTATCAAAAATTGGATAAATAATTCCTGCTTCTAATAGCTTCAATACCTCTTTTCTCACAACTTCTTTCATGACAGGATTAAGTCTCCTTTGTGGTTGAGCAACGGGCTTATAATCGTCTTCCATCAGAATTCTATGCATACAATAAGTTGGACTTATACCCTTGAGATCAACAATTGACCAACTAATGGCACCTTTGTTCTCTTTGAGAATTCCCACCAATTTTCTTTCTTCCTCTTGAGATATTAAAGCACTAATAATGAAAGGTTTTTTTCCGTTATCCTCCAAAAACACATACTTCAAGTGTGATGGCAGTTCCTTCAGTTCAATCTTACTGTTTGAAGCTTTTTCTGTACGATCCATCTGTTCGAAGAGTACTTTTTCTGGTGGAACTTCTTTTGCTGCTTCTAGTTCCTGTATACATTTATGATGAAGTTTATCTTACATTACGAACTCTATTTTCTTGTCTCATACAGATTTCCTCCACCAGGTCCATCTGAAAGCATGACTTGTCGTCTTTGGGATGTGACATAGCTTGAAATACATCAAAGTTCACCTCTTCATCTTGCACCTGGACCTTAAGCTTCCCTTTTTCCACAACAATAACAATTCTGGCAGTTTTCATGAAGGGTCGTCCAAGAATTAAAGGTGCATCTCCATTTTCTTCCATCTCCATAACAACAAAATCCACTGGAAACAAGAATTTATCAACCTTGACAATCACATCTTCAGCAATTCCGTAAGGATATTTGAGGGATCTGTTAGCTAATTGGAGAACCATTCTTGTTTGTTTGAGCTTTACCCCTTTTAACTTTTTAAACATGGCCAGAGGCATCAGATTTATACTAGCTCCTAGGTCAATCAAAGCTTTCCCAACCTCTAGCTCTCCAATAGCACAAGGAATAGTGAAGCTCCCTGGATCGGGTGATTTAGGAGATAATGACCGTTGAATGATAGCACTGCAATTCCCTTCTACCTCAATTGATTCTTTTTCGGCATATTTTCTTTTTTTCGTAATAATCTCTTTCAAAAACTTTGAATAAGATGGTATCTGCTCGAGTGCCTCAGAGAATGGAATGGTTATTGCCAATTTCTTGAAAATTTCCATGAAACGATCGAATTGTCTCTGTTTCTCTTTTCTGGAATATATTTTTGGATATGGCAGAGTTTTTCATACTCCTTCTCTTTGAACTTCTCATCTTCTTCTTTTTGTTTCTCGTTCCACAAATTTTTTTCTTTACCTTCCTCCTTTTGATTCTTTTCTTCTTTTATACTTCCCTTTTTATCAACCTCCCTTTCTTTTACAATTCTTCCACTTCTGGTAACAATTTCGCAAGCTTCTTTCCCCCTACCTTTCTCCACGCAGTCAACAGCACAAACTCTTTTCTTCATAATTCTCTGGAAAGTTTCTTCGGATTCTGTACTTCTCTGAATAGGGTTGAAATGAAGCATTTGTGGGGCCTTTGAAGTTTCTATAACTGTTTGTGATATCCGCTCTCTCTTATTTACTCCTCTTGATTTATTAGCTTGATTAATTAATTGTCATGCAAGTTTCTTAGGCCACCCTTAACCCGATCCCTCGGTGAAAAGAGCCTAATACTAATTACTGACTTGTTATCCCTAGCCTCCCCTAGCAATTAATACAACATTATAAAGCAGAAGTTATAAACAATTGATCGTCCTACCCCTATCCCTAGGTGGTATTGCTTAATCAAGGAATTACTCACCAGTTCATGACATTACTGTACGTCCCCGTATCAATAAACACAAACAGCAGTTATTGAATGAGTTAAACGATAAAGGCATTAAGCATAGATGAGAACCCAACAATTAACAATCAAAGCATATGGAAACCATATAAATAAACAAGAGTTTCAATAGAAGAGAGTATCAAAAGATTACATTGTTTCCCCCAACAAATAAGATTAGTTCCCCGTCGTCATGGAGAAACTAGGTGAAGAATGGAATGAAAGAGATACAAACCCTAAAAACGAGAAAAGGAGAGTTGTCACCATCTCAAAATCTACCCCAAAGGGGTGAAAAGTGTGTTTATGTGCCTAAGCCATCAAAAGATACAAACCCTAAGACGTTCTTCCCTTTAAATAGGGCATAAAAATGACATAAAACAAGTCCAAGCCGAAATAGATCATAAAAAAATAACATAAAACAGGTCCAAGCCCAGCAGACAACTGCCCGGCGGAACAAGTGTGGCGCCCGACGGTTTCCCACAAATCGCAAAACCGCCCGGCGGTAAGGTCTACCGCCTGCCGGTTTCCCTCAAAACCGCCGAGCGCCAACGCCAGGTGCTTACTCCTCGCCTTGGACCGCCCAGTGGTGTAAGTTGTCGCCGGGCGGTCCGTCGACTCTTCAAATCTTCAATTTTCTTCTCTTTTCTTGAGTCTACGACCTTTATCTTCAACTTCATTCTTCAATTTCTCAAAAATACTACAAAACAATGCAAAACAAGCATAATATCGCTAAAAATAGATTTTGACTCTCTACAGACTCATTTATTGAGTTTTGCTTGATTCTAAGCTTATTCTAAGTAGTAAAGGGTGTAATTTGGTCTAAATTGACATATGAAAATAACTGTTTTTCAACCTTCATCAAAGGGTTGAAGCATAATTTGCTTACCATCAGTCAGTTGTGCAACAAGGGTCTAAAGATTACATTTGAGCCCAAATATTGTATGATCAAAAACGGGACAACAGATGAGTTACTACTGGTGGGAAAAATATTGAATAACATCTATGTAATCGACGTCACAGACAACTCATTCGACTTTGTTGTGTGTCTGATGACTAAAGAGGACGATGCTTTGTGATGAGTCGATATTTTATTGATTTCACTTAGTTTATTGTGCTAGAATTAATCAGGGAATTGTGCTTAATTGTCCGGTATTTTCCCGTTTTTCCTAATTATGCTTAATTTGACCCAAAATTCTAATTTTAATTAATTTGAATTTTTTGAGCTAATTATTTGCATTATTATTTTCAGGGGAAATTTTGGAAACACAATTTGGGACATTTGTAGGACATCAAATAAATTCAAGACTCTCCATTTATACATTTTAAATTTTAGTTATATTGTAATTTAATTGTTTAAACTTTTTGGACAAACTTGTGCATATTGGACCAAATTTTGGCAAAAACATGATGGGCCCATATAGTTACAGGACACTTGGCAACTTTAAGGTTTTTTGGTGGACCCCACCCTACCTTAAAAGAGCACACATGGCCCTAGGGATTTAAAACATTCCCAACCATCCGTCACTTGGATATTCACTCTCGGCTGGAATGGTTATTTTTCTTGGGGGGAGACAACATGCTATCTTTAGTGGATGCAGGGACGTGAATGGAGAGCTTCAAGGGTTATTATTTTTCTTTATTTCTTGCTTGAACCGAGAAGAGGGCTAATTTAACAATTGTTAATGTTTAGCTATTTCTATTATCCAACAATTGCTAATTCCTTTACTGTTACGGTTTAATTATTCCAAGCACATTTCTTTTCTTTATTTCAATGCACATTTCTTTTATTTTAACGATGTGTTGCTTTATTTTTGGAGTAGTGTGTGCACGGTGATGGTGTTGGAGAAATGGGCAGCCGCCACCCATAATTCTTTAACTTGTACAACACGCTATCAGGGATGATAGGAATTTTAGAATGCACTCTCATTTTTTTTCGCATGGCACCGTCATTTAGTCTTGGTTTAAGGTAGATTAGAATGTTGATTGATTGAAGAAGCAAAGCCTGGCACGTCCATAGGAGGATATATTTTTTTTTTTATTTTGATGGTTTTAGCTTGAGAATGGCAAGTGCATATAGTGTGGTAGAATGGAATCTCCAAAAAAGGTTTTCTTATTCTTTTTAGTAGCGTGAACCGAGAAGGAGTTTTATATATATATATATATATATATATATATATATATATATATATATATATATATATATATTTTGAATACATTTCAGTTTCGAATTTACTTTTAAGTCAATGCTTGATTCGCGTTTTTCAATTTTAATAGCCATCATTCTGAAAGTTTGGTTAATACCATTAATATTCACACGTTTTCTTTGTTCTATTTGAGTGATGAATTACTTTTGATTTGATTCACGCATTTTTGTATTTTGGTTGATTGGCATTTTAGATGTTTGTTACTGTTTTTGTTCANTATGATGTTCGTTATGTTCGGTCTTCAGTAGGACCGTTCGATCTTCATGCTTTGTTACGTTATTTTAATATTTTCAATTATGTTTGGATGTATTTAATTTCCAACTTTAATTTAATTTTCCTTGCAAGAACACTTTCAAACCCCCCACTATGTGCTAGACCTAATTCCTGAACCACAATTTGGTCCTTGAGAGACGACCTTAGAGTCACTTCCTAGTTTGTACTGCATTCTTTTATGCACATTAAATTTTGCATGGGGTGCAACACCCATCACTTGGTTATGACACAAGAGACTCACTCACCTCAACTTGAATCAACTAAATAAACTTGTATCCAAGAACCTGGTAAATGGATTACCCAAAATTCGATATACTACAGACAGATTTTGTGATGCGTGCAAAAAAAGAAAGCAAACCAACAGTCATTCAAAAGTAAAAGGGGAATGTCCACTAGCAAACCTCTGCAATTAATCTGCATGGACCTTTTTGGACCTTCAAGGACAAAGAGTCTCAGAGGAAATTCATATGGATTAGTCATTGTTGATGACTACTCGCGATACACATGGACTTACTGTTGAGATTGTTGACAACACAAACTCTACATCAAACTGGTTTTTGATGATGACAACACTTATTGTTGAACATACCTGTATTGAACATGTTTTATTATTTTGCATGGATGTTCCTATGATTGACTATGTGTTATATGTTTGGAACATGCTTGTGTTGAAATGTGTGTTAAAATGATTTTGATTACTTTTACACATTTCTGAAGAAAAGCTCACAAGTCTTTTATGAACTTATATTTGTTGTGACAAAGAACTAGTTCAGTCGACTACACTGGTAATGGAGTCGACTAAGCTAAAATATTTGTACAAATTTTGTGCACGTGTACTTAATGAGATTTTGAGATGAAAAGAATTTCAAAGTATTTTTTCATGAGTCAATCGACAGTGTGAATCACTTATTCGACTGTATTATTGTTATATTTGGAATTCTGTTTTGCCTACTTGATCCAACGGCTATATTTTAAAAATTTAGTTAGGATTAAATAACTGGGTCAACTGCCATAAATGTGCATTGATTTTGTTGACTGAGGAGCCGTGTGTTGACTGTCTGTTATAACCAATTTAATAAAGTCGACTGTATTAGGAGGCTATTCAACTGAGACTGACTGGAAAACTATAAATAGAAACAGAACACGAATTGTTCTAAACCTTTTGTAATCTAACATTTTCATTATCCTGTTTCAGAGAAAGCTCTCAGTTTCAGAAGCTCCAAGAATTCTCCAAGAAGACGGTGGTGATCCTTCTTGAGAGAGATTCGGATTGAGGAGTCATTTGCGCTTACTTTTTGATCAACATCTGCATAAAGAAGGTGCTTCTGGTTTGATCTTGAAGGCTTGGAATCCTTTGAAGACTACTGCATTTGACTGAAGGCTTGGCAACCCGTGAAGTGTGCTCTGACAGGCTTGGCAACCTGTGAAGCGTGCTGTGATAGGTTTGGCATCCTGTGAAGAGTGTTGGTGACCAAATTATTTTCATATGCCATTTTAGACCAAATTACTCCTTTTACTACTTAGAATGAGCTTAGAATTAAGCAAAACTCAATAAATGAGTCTGTAGAGAGTCAAAAGCTATTTTTAGCGATATTATGCTTGTTTTGCATTGTTTTGTAGCATTTTTGAGAAAGTGAAGAATGGAGTTGAAGATAAAGGTCGTAGACTCAAGAAAAGAGAAGAAAATTGAAGAATTGAAGAGTCGACGCACCGCCTGGCGGTAAATTCCACCGTCGGGCGGTCCAGGGCGAGGAGTAGGCACCTGGCGTGGGCGCTAGGCGGATTTCGATTTGAGCGAAACTGCCGGGTAGTAGACCCCTACCGTCGGGCGCAACACTTGTTCCGCTGGGCGGTTGTCTGCTGGGCTTGGGCCTGTTTCTGTTGCGCTCCTCACCTATAAATAACCCTATTGCGAGTTTAGATGGATTCTTTTGACAGAAGGGGGCGACCAGACCTAATTTCACTCTCTGGAGAGGATCTCTTGGATGTTTGGGCTCCTTTTAATCTTATCTAGGGTTTGCTTTTCCATTCTTTATCCATTTTTCATCTAGTTTCACCATGACAATGGTGAACTAAACCCTATTGTTGTTGGGGGAAACAATGTAATCTTTTGATACTCTCGTTTATTGAAACTCTTGTTTATTTATATGCTTTCCATATGCTTTGATTGTTAATTGTTGGGTTCTCATCTGTGCTTAATGCTTTTATCCTTTAACTCATTCGATAACTGTTGTTTGTCTTTATTGATACGGGGACATACAGTAATGTCATAATCTTTTGATACTCTCGTTTATTGAAACTCTTGTTTATTTATATGCTTTCCATATGCTTTCCATATGCTTTGATTGTTAATTGTTTGGTTCTCATCTGTGCTTAATGCTTTTATCCTTTAACTCATTCGATAACTGTTGTTTGTCTTTATTGATACGGGGACATACAGTAATGTCATGAACTGGTGAGTAATTCCTTGATTAAGCAATACCACCTAGGGATAGGGGTAGGATGATCAATTGTTTTTCACTTCTGCTCTATAATGTTGTATTAATTGCTAGGGGAGGCTAGGGATAGCAAGCCAGTAATTAGTATTAGGCTCTTTTCACCGAGGGATCGAGTTATGGGTAGGCTAAGAAAGTTGCATGAGAATTAATTAATCAAGCTAATAATTAAAGAGGAGTAAATAAGAGAGAGCGGATAGGGTGAAATTGTAAACCCCCAACAACTCCATTCATCCATTGTTTTCTTCTCGTCAATTGAATCAATCTCTTTTGCATGTTCATATTTTATTCTCATACTCAATTAATTAATTTTTATTTTCAAGTCTTACGATTTTAATTCACACGAACGATAAGGCCTTTTGAGTCTCTTGGGAAAACGATACTTGGACTTACCATTTACTATTACTTGATACGATTTGGTATGCTTGCCAATCCGTTAACAAGTTTTTGGCGTTGTTGCTGGGGACTCGAGGTTTACTTTTTCCAGTAGTGTGGATTGACTGAATTTGACTTGATTGTAATTATTTTTGTTTAATTGCTTTTTATTTTATTTTTCTGTAAAAGTGCTTTTAGGGTTTGTTTCTTGTGCATGTAGGAAGCAATACATACTAGAAGCAGAAAAGACGAGCAACCTCTCTTAGAAGGTTTACCAGAAGGGAGGAGAAAGAGACGTCCTTCACGTGAGAGATTTCTTTCTCCTGAAGCATTTTTGTAGTCTTTGCTTGAGATTCTTGTTTCAGACTTTGAGGAGATGGCTAACCAACCTCCTCCTAGACGTACATTGGGGGATGCAGCAAATGCAGTGGGCCCCTTGAACTTCAACAGCATAGCGGTTCCATCTGATTACGCAACAAGCATGGTGATGAGTCCTACACTCATCCAATTAGTCCAGAATAATCAATTCCATGGGTTGTCGAATGAGAATCCTTATAATCACTTGACTATCTTTGGTGAGATTTGCAACACTGTAAAGATAATTGGAGTGTTGGATGACAGAGTTAGACTCAGTTTGTTTCGTTTCTCTCTTGGAGGAAACGCAAAGGATTGGTTGCACTCTTTCCCTGAAGGAACTTTCAGGACTTCGGAAGCTGTGGCACATCAATTTGTTACTAAATTCTTTCCGCCTGCAAGGATGAGTCAAGGGAGGCTGGAGATTTCTGCATTTAAACAAGGAAGAGAAGAAACTTTTGGAAGGGCGTGGATAAGACCCCAGTCCATGGATTCGATAAGACTTCATATTTGCTTGTTTTCCTTGAAGGCCTGTGCCTTCACTCTAAGATGGTGTTAGATGCTTCAACTGGAGGCAGTATTTGTAGGAAGACTAAAGATGAAGCTTATAATTTGATAGAACTTATGGCTGACAAGGAAGAAGCACATGATACGCATGTTGATGCTATTCAGGAACTTTCAATGATTCAAAATAATGTGATTACACAGCAGTTGGAGGAAGTGACAAGAAGACTTGCTGAGTTATCACAAACAGTTATAGAAACTTCAAAGGCCCCACAGTAAACCGCCAACAACTCCATTCATCCATCCACTTTTGTGTTTAACCTCAATTGATCAAATTGCATTCATGTTTATTTTTCTGCACTTTATAAAAATCCCAAAATATAATTTTTATAGTCTTGATTGGTTAAGCAAAAGCACAACAATTTAGTGCCATGAGTCTTTTGGGAAAACGATACTTGGACTTACCATTTATTATTACTTGATACGATTTGGTACGCTTGCCAATCCGGTAACACCCTTCCACAAGCAAAACATTCTTGATTTCAATAGAGGAAGGCGTTTTTATTTTACCTATGTCGATGATCTTGCCTTTGTTATTATTGTTAGGAAAACAGGTAGGCTTCTTTAAGCACCAAGAGGCGGGGGGGGGGGGGGGGTGAATTGGTGATGATTCAAAACTTTAATCTTTTCGCAATCTTGCAGTCAAAAAGTAATGCTTTTCAAAGTTTCTTGAAATGCAAGCAATAAGAAAAATGTGTCCAGCGGAAAAATGTAGTTGACTGCGTTACAGAGTTAATCGACTATAATTAAAGAGTGCAGGGATAAAGAAAATCAAACACTTGTTTTTATATTGGTTCGACCAACAATGCCTACATCCAGTGTCCTTCCAACCCAGGAAGCAAATGCACTATAATGGTTGCAGTTTTTACAATAAGGAATTTATAGAAGCCTCACGCAAAAATATAAATCTCCTCTCTAACCCAAAACCAAATATAACTGCAATACAAAACCAGACTTGCAGTAAGAATCCCCTCTTCTGCAATTTGAACCCACGTCGAACAATCCTCAACATGTAACCAGCAGTCTTCACAGGATGCCAAGCCTATCAACACAACAGTCTTCACAGGATGCCAAGCCTTCAACAAAGTAGCACTCTTTAACAGGATGCCAAGCCTACAAAGATCAATTCAACAACACCTGTCTTGTGCAGATATGATCAGCAGTTGCAGCACATCAAATCTCCTCTTCGAATCTCGTTCAAGAAAGATCACCACGGTTTTCTTAGAGAATTCTTGGAGCAAAGGGCTATCTGAAATAAAAAATGAAAATGTTAGATCATCAAAAGTCTGTTTCAAAATCGTCCTCAGACAATTTATAGTTTTCTGTTAAACTGTTAGATGCTCAGTCGAATACACTACTAATACAGTCAACTGAATTATTGTGCTAGAATTAATCAGGGAATTGTGCTTAATTGTCTGGTATTTTCCCGTTTTTCCTAATTATGCTTAATTTGACCGAATATTCTAATTTTAATTAATTTGAATTTTCTGAGCTAATTATTTGCATTATTATTTTCAGGAAAAATTTTGGAAACAATTTGGGATATTTGGAGGAGACAAAATAAATTCAAGACTCTCAAATTAGACATTTTAAATTTTATTGTATTATAATTTTAATTGTTTAAACTTTTTTTGGACAAACCTTTGCATATTTGGCCATTATTATAAAAATTATGAGAGGCCCAAAATTGTTGGACACATGGCACCACCTAGGGTTTACTTTTAGGGTGGACTCCACCCTAATTTTTGGAGGCACATGGCCTTTGCAAAGAATGCAGCCGTCACTTGAGAGACACTCTTTGAAGAGGGTTGGAACGTTGCAGAGGAGTCTCGGATGAGCATTGTTTTTGGCATTGCAACTCTCTTTGAATAATGTTTTTAGTAATGGGTATTGGGTGAAATCAAGAAACATTATTCCTTTCATTGTATGCATACTGCAACGTTGGGATGCTACATTGCCATTCATTTTCATTTTCATTTCTTTTCTTTGAATGAAAGAGTAAGGTGTGTTGTCTTGTTCATGGGTCCACTCATCTTTATAGCATTTCCTTTTTATTTTTATGAGAAAGAAAGAAGGCTTTGAATATTGAGGAGTAGTCTCATCAAGCATTGAATGAAGCATTTTCACTTTTCATTTTTTTTATGAAACATTGCATTGTTTATTTGCTGCAACATAATTTGTACTTGGAAGTGAAGCTTTTCAGTGCATTGGAATGGGGTGATACGGTGATTGAGTGATGGAAGATGGGGGCCACAGTTTCAAGTTTCCCCTTCATTCAAATGTGATGCTTTGACTTCAATTGAAGAGTAGGTAGCATTCTTAGGTGTAGTGCAATATTGTCTTTAGGCTTTTATTATTTTAGAATGAAGAGGAGACAAGGTGGAGTTTACGTGGATGGGGTGTTTGGAAGCATATGTAGAAATGTCTTTCTTTTATTCAATTGAAGAATGGGAGTCACGGCCAAGCAACCTTTTAGGCCATCAACAAATGCAATTTCTTTGGTAGATGCAATTGAAGTCACGTGAAGTTGGTAGAAGCTACTTTAATTTTTTTAATTTATTTTTCTTTTTCCTTAAGAATGTTTAACATAATATGTTTAGTAGTTTTTCATCCATTTAATTTAGTGTTGCATTTTAATAGCTTTAACTGTGGTTAGAGATTTGTTTGCTCTAGAATTGGGTTTAGCATTTTCACTCTCTTTAATGCTTTCTATCATGTTCGAATGTGTTTAATTTTTTTTTTTAAGTTCGTCAGTTGCATTCACAAGCAATACTTTTCACCAAACCCCCCCCCCCCCTCCCACTTCGCGTTGGACCTAATTCTCGAACCGTAGTTGGTCCTTGAGAGACGACCTAGGAGTCATTCCCTAGCTATACTGCATTTCTCATATGCAATCAAATTTGTATGGGCCGCGACACCCATCAACAGTCAACAAAGCACACTCCGGTCAACAAATAACAGATTCATTCAATGTAGTTGACCCAGTCATCAATGCTTAACTAACTTTTGAAAATATAGCCGTTGTAGCGCGAATTCAAACAAAATTTCAAACAAAAAAATAGATACAGTCGAATATAGTCAAGACATAGTCGATTGACACAAGTCAAAACACTTTGAAATTCTTTTCAACTCAAAATATCACTAAGCACTAATTCTCAAAATCTGTACAAAGGTTTAGCATAGTCGAATCCATTAATAATGTAGTCGACTGTAGTGACACTTTGTCACACAGTTATAAGTTCATAAAAGTGCTTGTGATTTTTCATAAAACCATTTGTGCAGCAAGACATATAACACTATAATTCTCATGCACACAAACAAGTAAGCATGTTCCAACATAATATATCAATCAATCAAATATAGGAACATACATCACAATGTATCAAACACGTTCAACAGATATCACAGTTAAAGTAGCATAGGAACATGTATCACAACAACAATAATGCAGTTATAAAGCAAAGTGTTGTCATCATGAAAAACCAGATAGATATAGAGTCTGTGTTGTCAACAATCTCAACAATCTCAACAATTATCACCATATGTAACATTACTAGTGGCTTTGTCAGAGATGTCCGAGAACTTTGTAGGATCTCCAGTCATGTGTCTTGAGAAAATGTTGTCAAGATACCATGTAGAGCTTTTCAACTGTTGTTTCTGACCCACCTTGACTATTTTTGACTTTGCCATCATTATCATCTCTTCTCCTTCTTTGACTTTTTTGACATCATCTTGATGTGTCTATTTATCCTTTTTGCTTGGAAACTTTGTAAATCTGTAATCAGTTAAGCCTGATCTTTGCGTTTCAGGATGAGATTCTTTATCTCGTACAACCTTGTGTCGCAAGTTTCCTATTTAACAGATTCATAAAAACCATTAGTAACAGACTTTGAATTCTCATTACAGGTTGTAGATACAGAATCAATTTTGAATTTATAAATCCTAGATTGCAAACCAGAAGCCATCCCCAAGTTTATAGTCGAATCAAAGAAAACAGAGTCGACTAGTTTGTCAAATATCTTATGAAAACCAGCCCTGGTGCCAATTGTTGGAAAACAGGTAGGCTTCTTTTTACACCAAGAGGGGAGGGGGGGGGGGGGGGGGGGGGGGGGGGGGGTGGGGGAGAGGGGGGGGGGGGGGGGGAGTGAATTGGTGGTTTATCAAAAACAAAGTCTTTACGCAATCTTGAAATCAAAGTACTAAACTTTGCAAACTTTCTTGAAATACAAGTAATGAAAAATCTTGTGTAGCAGAAAAACGTAGTTGACTGCGTAAATATTAAAGTCGACTGTAAGTAAAAGTGCAGGGATAGAGAAAATCAAACACTGGTTTTTATACTGGTTCGTCGAACAATGCCTACATCTAGTGTCCTTCTAACCCAGAAGCAAATGCACTATAATGGTTGCGGTTTTTACAACAAGGAATTTATAGAATGTTAGAATCGCTGCAACGGAATAATTAGCGTGGAACAAACCAAGAGGGGGGGGTGAATTGGTTATTTATTTTTCGCGTGCCTTTAATAATTTTTCTCTTTAATTTTTCTTACCAAGCTGATAATAAAATATAAACCAAGAGTAAGGGAAAGAAAAAAATGCACAGGTGATTTTATCTTGGTTCAGATCACAAAGATCCTACGTTCAGTCGCTTATCTCTAACAAGATAAACTTTTCACTATCACAAAACAATTACAAATATTAGTCACCAAGAAAAATAATTTGTAAAAGTTTAGAAAATACCACCTCTCTTGAAACCACAAGAGATCAACTTACAAACACCTCCTTTGAATAATCACAAAGGATGACCACCTCCTCCGAATGCTTCACGAAGGATGATTCTCTTCCAATCACTTCCTCAGACACACCAAGGACGAGCAAGCTATTCCTCCGTCACCGCAGTAGCACTTCAGGGCTTTGCAGACAAGAGTTTCCTTAGCTTAAAATAATCTCACAGAGTTCTCAAAGAGTTCAGAGGTTCTTAGCACAAGGGAAGAGTTAAATTCGAAATCAAGAGTGAGCCATTTTATAGACTCAGCCCAATACCCTTCCATTCTTCGAAAACAGGCCATCTAACGCATTTAATCGATTAACATAAGTATTAATCGATTAAAATGAGTACAACGGCTAGTTTTTCAAATATGAAACACCCAACGGCTAGTGTTAATCGATTATTCTCAGGATTAATCGATTAACTAATCGATTAAAACTTACTTTAATCGATTATTCCAGGGGCNATTGGGTTTTCAGTGCTAGCCACGTTTTAATCGATTAAAACTTGGTTTAATCGATTAAAATAGCTTGTGGAAGATTCTCAATAAAAATGAATTACATATAAATCACAAGAATCAACCCTAATACATTTTAGAGCACTATTACATCATTTTGTTTATTAACAAAGCTTTATAAAATGCGGAGATCTTCAATCCTTCTTTGTGAATTTTGTCTTGTGAAAATCTTTTCATAATCAAAACTTCATCTTTTAATTTTGCTAACATAGAAGACCTCCATCTCAAAAATATAAATCTCCTCTCTAACCCTTGATAACGGTTTAAAACACTGTTATTTGTTATGTCATTTTGATACTAAAAACACCCTTTTCCACTTAGAAACTTGCTTGGACTCATGTGTTTTCAATAATTTTGTGAATAAGAGAGTTGAGGTTATACTTGATGATTTATCACTAAATTCCCTTGATTTTGTAGGCTATGGGAATTAATTGAAGGAAGAATTAAAGTGCCAAACATTTGCAGTGCTGAAAAGTAAAAGCTGAATGTAGAAAAGTCAACCAGTCAACCAGAAAGTCAACTAGTCAACTAGAAAAAGTCAACAAAAGCTCCAGAAAACGACGTCGTTACTTGGGCGGTGGCCCCGACGCCTGGGCGACGGGGCTCGAAGCTTAAGCGTCCAAATGGACGCCAGTGCCTTATATGAGGTCCAATTCACGCCCGGGCGACCTCTTTAGATGCCTAGGTGACGATTTTAGTGGACCGGACCCTATTTTTGCTCCGTTTTTTATTCTTTTGGACCGGGCCGTACTTTGGGACGCCTCTGACACTATTTAAAGGACTCTGGGGCTCTAGGATTTTATCCCTGGCAGAAGGAGCATAGCAATACACTCCTAGCCAATTCTTAGTCTTTCCATCTTCTTCTTTTCTTCCATTGTTCATAGGTTCCGCCATGTTTATAGGGAACTAATTTCTATTTGTTGTTGGGGAATGATGTAACCTTGTAAAGTCTTATGTATTTGAATTGATTCTTAATTCTATATGCTTTTTCATTAATTGTTAGAGTAATTCATCTGTTTCATTCTTGTTTATACAATAGCAATATTTGTGAATTGCATGAGTGTCGGGAGGTTCCTTTCAACTCAGGTCCTTGTTGAATTACTCCTAAGGGTTATATTGCTCAGGGATGAGGGTATGATTCTTAGTCGTCTTAACCTCTTGATCTTCACATCTTTTTACCAGGAATGCTAGGAATTGTATGAACTGGTAATTAGGGACAAACTTATTTACCGAGGGATCGGGTTTAAGTGATTTAGTGAGGGACGTTGGCATTAATGAATAAAGAAGAATTCTTATATACATTAGAGGGAACTTGGTGAAATCTAACTCAACAACATACTCATATCATATAAATCAACCTCCATTCATCTCTGTGCTCTTTTGCCACTGATCAATCTTATTTTGTTTTATTTTATTTTTGCAACACAAATCCATGATCTCTTTTATTTCATTAATCTTGTTTTCACACAACTGTTCAATGCCAAGAGTCCTCTGGGATACGATACTTGGTCTTACCATTTTATATTACTTGTGAGACTCGATACATTTTTCGATTTGTCCCAGCAACCCTGAACCAAAATATTGGCAGAAAACACAGCAAGACTTGCAGCTAGATGTCCCATCTCCTGCAATCTGCCAAACACCACTTTGAACAGTCCTCAAAGTGAACCAGACTTCACAAGTCTATCCCCTGTAATCACATCTGGTCCAATACAGTATTCTTCAAGGGTGTCAAGCCTTCAAGGATACCAAGCCTTCAAGGATACCAAGCCAATTCTTGATCAAACCAGATGCACCTTCACTTGTGCAGAAAATGATCAATCAATGTGTGCGCAGTCAATCTCCTTTTGAATCTCTTTCAAGAAAGATCACCACCGTCTTCTTGGAGAATTCTTGGAGCTCTAAAACTAGAGATAACAATCTGAAACAGAATATGAAATTATTAGATCATCAAAAGTCTCTGAACAATCATGTGTTCAAAATATTTATAGATTTATGTTAAACAGATGTTGTCATAGTTGAATAAGCTACTAATCTAGTCGACTATGTCAAGACAGTTATAACAGCTCAGTCAGACCAGTAGCATTCAGTAAACCAAAATAACTTCTCATTTAATACAGTTGACCAATCGATCAATGCTCGACCAACTTTTGAAAGTATAGTTGTTATGGTGTAAGAGCATAACAAAATTTCAAATCAAACAACTAACTCAGTCGAGTATGTGGCGCACACAGTCGACTTCGACAAGTAAGAACATTTTGAAATTCTTTTCTTCTCAAAATCTCACAAAGCACTGATTCTCAAAATCTGTACTAACTTTTTAGTATAGCCGATTCAATTAATAATGGAGTCGACTTTACTGCAGCTTTGTCACACAATTATAAGTTCATAAAAGTGCTTGTGGTTTTCGTGCATTAGAACATGTGCAATGCATCCAAAAATCATGTAACATGTACAAGCTTAATATGTATGCATTCACATAGCAATATAACACATTAACATGTTCAACAAATATATACAACATTAAGCATAAGAACATGTAACACAACAACAAACATATGTGTGTTATTAAGCATGTATTGTCATCATCAAAAACCAGATGATATAGATATTGGGTTGTCAACAATCTCAACAGTATCTTAGGATGGAGAATGTGAGAATACAAGAAGGTGACACTTTCTTATGGTGGTTGTGGTTAGAATATGTACAGAAAGTGACATTTTTTATACCGATTCTGGAACTTGTATAGAAAAGTGAATTTTTTTTATATCCCCTGGTTCTAAAACTGATATAGAAAGTCTTTTTTAACCGCTATACAAAAAGCTTTTCTACACTGGTGATGATTTTTAAACTATGTAACTTTAAAGTTAGAAATGACTTTTGGATTTATTAGTATAGAATATATTATTTATATTTGACATTTTTAGTTTCTTATTTCATATAATAATTCAATGTCTATATAGATGATATAAATTTATGTTGTGTAAAATTTTCGTGTTTATTTATTTATTTTTTTGAAATTGATTTTGATTTAAAGGTAGAACTTAAAATATTGAAAAATATAAATTGTAATGATTTTGTTTTACATATATGAAATATAAATGACAAAAACATGTAAAAATGAGTGAATCCCTAATAATAACCACGAACATATAGAACACATACCTTAATAACTCACTTGACCCACAAAAACTTTAATGTAATCGGAGTAACTATCATGAAAAACCATCAACAACAAAACAATATGAACAAAGTGGAACTTTAGACAATTAAGCACAATGCAAAACACAAATAATTGAAGATACTAGAAACCTCCCACAAAAGGTGAAGAAATAAAACTTTTTGGTTACCAATGAAGCCTCCACCACACTTAGGATCATCATTGAATAAAAGAGAGAAGTCAATGTAGGTTCTCGAGGAAGAAGACATAAGGAAGAAAAAGTACTCAACAATTTTAAGAATTTATTTATGTGGGACTCATTCTTATTAGATAAAACTCACCATTTACATCAGACCGTACACCCCAATATAAATAAGATCTTTTATGTCTAACTAAGAAGGGTATGACATAAAACAACTATTTTTATTTACAAAAATACCATTATATTGTTTTAATGTATGATTGTTGATAATCGAACGTAAATCATATGATGTAATTGATCTATTTTTCGTTAATGATTATGTAATTTGGAAATCAAAATGGCTTTTAAATTATACTATCTATAAATTAAAAAATAACTTCCAAAAATCAAAATTAATTTATAGATTTCTCAAAAACAAAAAAAAAAACCCTCATAATAAAATAACTTTTTTCTTTAAAAAAGCTTTTTAACTATATAATTTGAAAGGCAAAAATACTTTTGATGGTGCAATTCAAAATTTTTTTTTCTCAATCCCTTCAATTTTTAGAAGTTAATTTTGACTTGTGCATAATTAGAAATGACTCTTAAATATTAAATTTTACAATTTAAAAATTATGAAATGAGAAAATTTTGATTAAGAAAGATGCACGAGGCTACATATGTACATAAAAAAGGAGAGAAATTATGTTATTTGGTTGCTTTGTTTAAATTTATATATATAGTCTATTCACATTCTTTACTCATATTATATAATCTTGTAAAATTACCAACTTAAATTAAAATACTAATATGCACAAAATTTGATATAAATATTTATAAAATAACAAGAAATAAGAATTTAAAGATAAAATAAAATTAAATAAAAATATATTTTTTTAAATATAACTTACATGTTTAGAGTACGATATTATATTTAGTGTGTGCATGAACATGTAACACATGTCAAATAATGTGCTATTAATAATGTGTTGTCATCATAAAAAGCAGAACATTGAGATTAAGGTTTAGCTAAATCAGTGCTTCCCTTATCAACAATCTCAATAGATTACATCGTTTCCCCAACAATAATGGAGGTTTAGTTCACCATAGACATGATGAAACTAGATGAAAATAATGAAAGATAGAACCCTAAAAGTTGAAGATCAGAGCTTCTGCATCCAAATTCCGCCTCCGAGGGGTGAAAAAGGTGTTTTCATGCCTCTTTTTTTCAAAAGATACCCTTTCTGGGTCGTGCAAATCATTATATAGTTCGTGAAAAAATAGCAGAAACAGGCCCAAGCCCAGGTTATTGGCGCTCAGCGCCCAAAATGGCGCCCAACGGTGGCTACGACACTTAAAATGGCGTTGAATGGTGGCGCCAAAGGGCGAGACAGAGAACTCAACAACAAGAATGATACTTAGCGGTGGCGCTCAGGAGCGAGACAGAGAACTCATCAGCAAGCTTAGCACTCAGCGATGGTGTTCAAGCGCGAGACAGAGAGTTCAGTACTGAACTTGGCGCTTAGTGTTGAAAATGGCGCCCAACGCCATCTGCGATTCTTCTTTTGTGCTACTTTTCAAGCTTCCCTGAATCCAACTCCTTGCCACTTGAACTTCTTCTTTCAATTCATCTTAATTCCTATTAAAACAAGGAAAACAAAGCATAAAACCCATAATACCACCTTAAATTCTTTTATTATAAAACAAGGAAAACAAAGCATAAAACCCATAATTCAAGCTAGTTTCTAAGTCATTAAGGGTGTTTTTAATATCCAAATTAAGTATAAAATAACGGTGTTTTCAACCGTTATCACAACCCCAAACATTGAACTTTGCTTATCCTCAAGCAAAAAAGATATAACTCAGTCTTCCACCAATCAAGACAAGTAATTACTCAAATCAGCTCATCAAATAGAATTCAGTCAAGATGCACACATGCCTTGATTTAAATCACTAATCATGGTGTTCACACAATCACATAATATACAAAAAATGATATTCTCATGAATGATCAATTAACTAAGCATAGATGTGATCATGTACTCATGGAACTACTCTTCAGTAGACAAAGTGTTTCACTCAATCACACAAGTGTATATAGAGGTCACTCCTTCACTCTACTATCCCAATGTCACAGAATAAAATTGCCTTTCATTTACCACAATCAAACATACTCACACACACATGTCATCCCAAGGACCTTCCATGGCTTGTAATGTGGCTAGGCTAAGAAGAAAAATTGGTTTTTCTAGATCACAAAATGCTTGAGTTAAGAGAGTCATTCACACATTTCTTATTCAAGTACAAAATCTTGTTAAACAATCAATCTCACTCATTCCCAACTTTCTCCTTTTTGCATTGAGCTTTTCTTTCTTTGCATTCTATTTTCTTTTTCTTTCTTTTTCATACTTGCTCAACACTTAGCTCAATGTTTATCTTTCTTTTTCAACTTCCCCAACAACCCCAAACTTGAATCTTTATCAATATCACACAATGATTTTCAACTTAACTCAAGGTAGAGATTTTTCAAAAGGGTTTTCATATCATGTATAAGGCTCAAGGTTCAAAAAGGGTAGAACACTTTGTGCTCTTCTTCATTTGGGCTAAAAATCATGCATTGGCTAAGAAAGGGATAATAAAAAATGGCTTTGATCATGTGACACAAGCAAGCAAGTCATTCAATCATAGAAACCTGGGCAAAATCATTCATGCTTTCAAGAGAATAGCAATCTTTCATCAAAAAAACTCTGGAGCTCAAAACCTCACATATAGGCTAATTAAACATTCCACATACTCCAAATACACATCCTGCTTAGCATCATAATCACAATGACAACATCATGCATTTGTTCACATATAGTGTGAACAACCACTAATCAGTATCAAAGCATCATCAAGGAATACTCATCAGACACAAATTATTATCAAACCATCGCATCAGATATAGTTTCAAACCGAGTACATCAACACCTAGTCTTAACAGAAGCAAATAAGGTTCATCAATGCAAAACATAAGATAAGACAAATCCTGCTCTAGTTTTGATAGCATCCATCAGTAGACGTTTCTCAGCTCCTCATCATCCCATGTTATCCTCAAAGTCTTCCTCTTCCTCTTCTTCTTCTTCAGCATCTTCATAGTCACCATCTTCATCATCATCCTCTTCCATCGCTGGAGCTTCAGCTGCTCCAGCTCCACTAGCTTGTGCCTGATTATCCAGCCATCCCACTACAGTGTTAAACTCATCCATAGTCCGTCGTCTAGGGGGTGTATCGTACATCCCTATAAGCATCTCTATAAGTATCTGTGCAATGCTTGCATCCTAGACTCCATCAGGGACATATACATATCCCTCATCTGAAAAGGCTCTGCATCCTGAGGTTGTGCTTGTGTTGGTGGTAGACCCCTCCTATTAGCTCTAGGAGAATGTAGTGGTGGAACTGGCTAGGCTGCCTCATCTACCCCGCAATACTGGGTGAAATAGGAATCATTAATCTCATTCCTTGGTCGCTCCATCAGCGGTGTGGAAGTGTCAACCCCAACTAACTCACAAAGATGTGTGATCAAGGATGGATGCCCAGAGGCGCTTTGTTGTTCACAGTGCTGGAACAAGTCTGAATCTCATTTGCTATGACTTGTCCAATGTTAATATTCAGCTCTCTGAGCACGTAGTAAATGAAGATAGCCCTACTGATAGTGATATCAGAAACATGAGAACATGACTAAATGTTGCCATGAGTGTATGCCATCCAATACTTTGCCAGAGGAGTCAAATCAAATCTCCTAATATGAGTAGCCGCATCATTCTTGTTCCTCTAGAAACAAACTCCAGGTATACAAAATGTTCTCTCCATATCATCAAAGCCTGCTCCTCCTCAATATTCAGAGCAAATTGACAGTGTTCACTAGCCCATTCAGTATGCAGGAATTGATTAATGGTATCAGGATCATACCTAATAATTTTTTCTCTCATAAAGGTCATGTAGTCCTAAGTATGAGTGTTGTCAAATGGCTTGGCATTGGTGTAGAATTCCTTGACTATCGCTATGTTTGTTGGTTTAGGATAACTAGCTACCTTCTCCCATTCTATACTTTCCAATTCCGCTCCAAATTGTGGGGCTAAATTTGGTATCAACCCCACATTTCTCTCCATCAAAAGTGTTCGGTCTTGGATTAATAAGAAGTATTGCTCATGTCTGCGAGAAAGGAACTTGTTAGGATAAGGGCGCTCTGGTTCCTTCCTCTTGTTTCCCATGGTGTTGATTATCTTCCCTGATGAAGAGGCCATCCCTACATAAAATACCATCCACAAAACCACAAGAAGCATTATCAAGCATTAGTGAATCACAAAATAACCTCCAAACATACTTCCTTATCATCGCTAAGGGCAAAAACAAGGGCCCTCAGTGTCACCTGCAACCAAAAACACCCAAACAGACCACACACAAAGGCCAACAACTAGAAAATTTCAACCTGCAGAAATCGCACTAAGCGACACAAACTAGCCCTCAACGCTACACAGTCCAAACTAGTCCTAGTTGGCCTTCAAACACTATCCACATGCATTTTCACAGTTCCAATCCTCAATCAAGCAATTTAATCGGTCCAAACAGTGATTATTTCAACCAATCATGCATAGACATCAAAATTCTTCAAGAATCATGCTTAACCACCATATTCATTCAAAATCATGCTTCCAAAAATCCTAAAATGTAAAATGCATGTACTTACTTGAGCGGAGATGCTTAATGTGTGCAGAATGCCAATTGAAATTGGGTAGACCAACCCTAACCAACAACGCATACCAAAAACCCCAAACTTGGCTGAAAAAGTGAAGAATGGGTGGAGTAAGGGTTTTATGAAGAAGGATGAAGGAGAAAGTGGAGAGGAATCCTTTGGAGAGTGCTTTGGAGTGGCTCAAATGAGTGGGGGCTAAATGGGATGGCTTGGACGAGACCTAGAGTAAGTAAAGTACCTAATGGGCCAACTCATGCTGAGCCCAATTTAAACTAACAGTCCAAGTCTGCAGAAAATCGCGCTCAGCGCCCCAGACTGGCCATGAGCGGTTGACGCAGGACATGTCTTCTCTTTTCTAGCTTGACCTCAACGTTTTTAAACAAATCCCCTTAGCTCTAACTCTCAAAAACTTTCGACTCTCATATATTTTCCACTCAATTCACACCCCTTCACTAAATCAATGCATTTAACCTCTCACACCACTCAATCACTCAACAATTAAGCACCTTGTTAACTCATCGACAAGTGCACCGAATCGTTCCAGTAATAAAACCGGTAAGACCAGATATCGTTTTCCCAAGAGACTCGTAATACTAGAGAATTATGCAATTAACAACTCATCTAGACTCAAGAACATGACATTCATTTAAGAATGTGTAAAAGGACAAATTCACAAATAATTACAAGGGTGGACTTTGGTATTGAAGGCACTTTGAAATGGAAAAGATTAGAAATGGTATGAAATGACATTGTTAATGTTAGATTTCACGAATTCGCTCTTGTGTATAACCAACTTTATCTCCTCTCTATCAATTTACTAAAGTCAATCCACTAAAACACTCTAGCCCTAATCCCTTAGGTGAAAGAGCCTAGGTTTTCCCTATCAAACTCCAATCCCTTGGAAAATCTAACAAGAAAACTCGCATTAAGAACTAGGATCTAAGACAACATGTGAATCATATCCAATCCCTGGCTCAATGACCCACAAGGACTCTTGTTTCAGTTCAAGATTTCATATCCCATCCCTGGCTCAATGAAACCCCAAAATCAAGTCATGAACATCCTCATTACATGCAAGCTTTAAGACCGAAAAAAAGAATACTAGTAATAAATTGAAAAGGCATATATAAATATGAATCAATCATTCATTACTGATGGGTGTCGCAGCCCATACAAATTTGATTGCATATGAAAAATGCAGTATAACTAGGGAATAACCCCTAGGTAGTCTCCCAAAGACCAATTTTTTGGTTCGAGAATCGAGTCTAACACGAAAAGGGGGGGGGGTTGGTATGGTTTTGCAAAAATTAAAGAACTCAATAAAGACACAAATACAAACAAAGATGTAAACACAGATCTAAAGAAAACGGTTTCAACACATAANGAAAATGGTTGGTCCTTAACTTAATTACAATGTTTCCCGTCACAGATTATCTAAATAAAGTTGCTACTCAGACCTCTAATCCAACAGAGTTAACCGACTAAGCGAAGGTTAACTCGGTTTTCATAAAAGCAAACTAAGCGGACGCAATGTTAATGTCAAATCTAATTTACACCATGCATTTACATCGACTAAGCGAAGATGTAACACCAAATGGGCAACTAAGTGTATACCCAATTGCAAGTGCAAAAATAGATTTCACATTAACCAAGCAAGAGTGCACAGACAATCACAATTCAAGAATCTCAAGGAAACAGTGCAATATCGTCAATGATTAAATTAACACTATTAAAGACCTTAGACAACATTCAAACATCAAACACTGCTACAAACAAATTAACAAACACAGTTAAAAATAATTAAATTCAACAATAACTTAATCACATTAAACTCAACCTATTAACTCAATTAATTAAAAACCAAAGAAACCAACAAGCCTAACTTAATCCTAGCAATTAACTTGACTAAATGACAATTAACAAAGGAATTTAAAAGTCCAATTGGCCAAAGAAAAGCACATGGCCGTTCACTACTCTCAACCAAGACCAAATCATTTTTTAACCTTCAATAAGCCACCAAATGTGTTGTCTTTTTGTCCCATGTGCACCATGTCTCAAAAGAAATTAAATTATGTTTTAAACAACTAATTGAAACCTTCCCATCACTTCTCCATGCAGCAAAAAACGTGAACCACACACCAAGACACCAATTCACGTGAACTAGCAAGGAAATTCTACAAAAAGTGCTTCAAACCAAGGTGTAAATGAAAGATACTTAGGGTGCTTCTTCCAATGTGCCATGTAAGCCAAGCAAAATGAAAATCAAACACAAAACATTCCCATCTTAATGGTGATTCACGACAACAATGCAAAGAAAAAGGCAAGACCAAAAAGGAAACATTCCTTGAGTCAAAACAAGCATATTTTGTGTTGGCCCAAAAGTGGTAAAAATTAAATAAAGCAAATTCCTCTCTCCTACAAACTCCAAACGGTTTTTCTTCAAGAATCATGCATCAAAATGTTTTCCTCCACCTCCCCAAGCAGAGAATTTCTTCAAGAAACCAAGGTTCAAGTTGCAAATGAACACAAGAACAATAAACCCCAAACTTCTACTCATCAACCCAACTTTAACACTACCATTTCTTCAAGTTTCTTTTCAAAAACGAAAATGAACACCAAGCTATCAATTCCATCTCTTTCCAGCCACAATAACAACCCCAAAATCAGGTTCCATCCTTGCTTCAAACATCCAAACCGAAAAACAAGAAGAAAGAGCCCAAACCACAACACCCACACATCAAGTTAAGCTCTTTTCAACCCAAAACTCACATGGAACTCCATTTTTATCATCCAACCCAATAAAATGCAAAGAAAAACGTGAGGAATAGCAGCAAAGGGAGAGGAAAACGAAATATAAAGTTACTCAAACTCAACATCCACCATGGAAATGCAAAGACAAGCTCCAAAACTCAAGCTCCAAGCATAAAAAACAAGCAAATAGAAGTAGAAATGAATGGTTTTTCACCACCAACAAGCTAAGACAACCAAGAGTAAGTTAAGAGACAAAGAAAATCTGCAACTTTTTTCATTCAAATGGCCCAAAACCGAAATACCAAGCAAGCTCCCTTAAGGCATGTTCATCCATGAAACCCTAGGAGAGAAAAGTTTAAAAACATGAAGTATGAAGTGTGGCTATGGGAGCCCAAGAGTGTGTCTCGGCATTCTCCCCTCTAAAGATCATCCAAGACTCTAAAAATGGTGGGGACCACCTTCTAATGAAACCCTAGCTAAAAGCCACATGTCCTACACATGGATGTTTTTACAAAATTGCCCTTAAAAGGGTCCAAAACACCTAATTCTAATTAAGGACTTCTAGAAAACGAAATTACAACTTTAATTAGAATCTAAATGACTAAATGTTGAGCCTTTGAATGTGTCACGCCATATCCTAATGCTCCAGATGATGTTTCCACAACTTCCCTGCAACCAGAAATGCACTTAATCAGCTCAGAAAATCCAAATTAGTACAATTACGAATTTCTGACCAAATTAAGTAGAATTCAGAAAACGGGGAAATAACAGAGAATTAAACACAATTCCCTGGTTTATTTAAGTGCAATAAACTATATATAGTTCAAGAAATAACGACTCATCAATTACACAAGAGTTCATAGGCTACATCTAACCCTAACAAGATGGATCTGGTTCTCCATTTCCATGGAGAACCCTAAAGCTTACAAAAGGAAGATGGAAGAAGAAGGAGACCCAAAGGAAGAGGGGGAGATGTTCCAACAAGCTCCCTGCGCCCTCCATGAGCTCCAGTCGTGAAATCGTGCCTCCAAAGAACCAAAACCCCCCTTTTTCTTTCTGCCTCGTAAGTATATATACTACACGAATTCTCGCTTAAGCTAAATTATTCTTGCTTAAGCGAGAATAAACTTCTTGGAGAAGATAGTCATTCTCGCCTAAGCTAAATTATTCTCGCTTAAGCGAAAATGAATTTTAAATCAATGGCTTCCTGGATCACCGAGGCTCTTCAATGTAATGGAGGATCTTCCTAACATCGAAATAGATAAAAAAACAAGGGATTAGAGTATTATTTACGTAATGTAGCTCAAAATATAGATAAATACTAAAACTAGATAAAAAAGTTATATAAGCAATTTTCAAGCTAGAAAAGAGTTGATTTTGCTACTAAAATGATGCTTAGATAATGGTAAGTCTTAGCATTATCACACCTATAATGCAACTAGAAGAGAAATAAATAAAAAAAAAAAAACAAAAATTAAGTTTGACCAATTGGGTTGCCTCCCAGGTAGCGTTTGTTTACCGTTACGAGCTTGACCCAAACTCTTTTAGCACCCATTAGTGAGTTCATATCTTCTTACCATCACCCATCAGTAGGTGTTTAGTAGCTTAGTATCCTTCAGTAGATATTCAATTACCTAGCACCCATCACTAGATGTTATGCCTTAATAGGCTCATAACCAAATGAACAATGTTCCAAAGTATTTAAATTACATCACCAAAATAATTAAATCAAATCAATGTTTTTAAATCACTGGGGTCCCTCGTCATTAGCTTAACCCAATAAAGCTTAAGTTCCATCTTTAGTGTTGGTGTTCATCTTGCTTTCATCAAACCAACTCATCAATTGCTTTTGATCAACCTTCTTGACTCGTCTCGAATATGGAGCTTATATTTCTATCACTCCATTCTCTCTAAAATCTTTCACAACCCACAACTTGTTCTGGAATCTCACAGGTGAGCCAAGTTTGAATTGTGCGTCCATCGAGTCATAATTGTAGAAAAGTGAACCAGAATGCAAAAAAGTGCACTAGTCAACAAGAAAAGTCAATCAGTCAACCAGAATGCTAAAAAAGTCAACCAAAGCGAGTTTTGGGCCAGTTTCTACGATTTTTATGATTGGTTTTGTGCCTAGACCCGTTTTCTGTTATTTTTATGTCCTATTTAAAGACCCAAACACCCTAGAGAATGTATCTTTTGATGGCTTAAGCACAAAAACACGTTTTTCATCTCTTTGGGGGCAGATTTGGGGATTTGACAACTCTCATCTTCTCTTTCTAGGGTTTCTATCTCTTCCATTCCATTGTACACCTAGTTTCTCCATGATGGTGGAGATATAATATCATTTGTTTTTGGGGAAGATGTAACCTCTGAACTCTCTTATATTTGAATTGATTATTATTATTATTATATATGCTTTCTTTCATTAATTGTTAAAGATATTCTTCTTTTATGTGTGGCATAAATCTTATGATTTGTAAGTATCATGAGGAGATATCGCACTCTTAGGGTTGGTGGATTTGGGGAAGGTAACAACTCTCCTCTTCTCTCCCTAGGATTGGTATCATGAGATATCTATAAATCATGATATGGGGAATTCTCTCGAGAGCAATATTACCTAGACATAGGGATAAGAGGACCGATTGCCTTTAAGCTTCTGTGGATATGTAATGTAGAATTAATTGCTAGGGAGACAAGACATTGTAAACTAGTAATTAAGAATAGGCTTTCTTCACCGAGACATCAGGTTGGACATAAATTACAAAGTGGCATTAACATTAATGAAGAAGATGAATTCGTTTATGCATGAGAGTGATTAGGCGAAATCTAAAACCCTAACAACATATTCATCTCATATTATCGACATCATGAATTCACTTTTGTGTTTAGCATCAATTGGTCAAATTGCATGCATATTTACTTTTATTGTTTTGCATTCAAAAACCCAAAATATTGTTCTTAGTCTTAATTGGTTAAGCAAAAGCACAACTGTTTAGTGTCGTGAGTCTCTTGGGAAAACGATACTTGGTCTTAGCGCTTATTATTACTTGATACGATTCGGTACACTTGTCGGAGTCTTAACAGTGTTAGCCCCAAATTGCTTTTCTGCTTTATCCTCCATCCTCTTGGCCAGTTGGCCAGCTTGCATCTAAAAATTTCTGATAGCAGCTTCAGTGCTCTAATGAGTAGAGGTAGTCACCTGCATAAATTGTTGGAACATCTCTTCCAACATTGTGGTTCTTTCATTTAAAGCAGATACTTGTTGCCATAACGATGGTTGTTATTGTGGTCTATTAAATTGTCCAGCTTGTCCTTTCTGACCTTTCCCATGCTTGGGTGAGGTTTCCATCCTTGGTTGAAATTACCTTGGCGGAATTGGAATTGATTGCCCATAAAATTAAATTCCTCTTGGGCCTCCACTGGAAAAGCACACTTGATCATTGATATGGTCATCACCACATAATTCACAGACTTGTTGTTGAACCTATGAAACATTCTTTAGCTCCTTTCGCAACTAAAAAATTGTCTTCATCAAAGTATCCAATTGTTGGGTGATAATCTAGTTTTGAGCAAGCAAGAAATCTTGAGATTGAAGTTGTAGAACTCCCTACTATTGAGGTGGAGCTGCTCTTTCATTATGAATCTCATTATCATTAGTAGCCATGTTGTCAATCAACTCATAGGCTTCCTCTGGAATCTTACAATAGATGTTACCTCCAGCTCAATGATAAGGGTTAAAAAACAGTTATTCTCATATGTCATTTTAGACCAAATTACACCCTTTAAGACTTAGAATGAGCTTAGAATCAAGTAAAACTCAATAAATGTGTCAGTTGAGAGTCAAAAGCTATTTTTAGCAATATTATGCTTGTTTTGCAGTGATTTTGATGAAAGTGAAGATTGGGGTTGAAGATGAAGGTCTTAGACTCAAGACAGAGTAAGAAAACTGAAGAAAAGAAGAGTCTAGGAACCGCCCAGCGGAAAAACTCACCGCTGGGCGGTCCAATTGATGAAGGTTGAAAAACAATTATTTTCATGTGTCAATTTGGACCGAATTATCCCCTTTACTACTCGGAATGAGCCTAGAATCTAGCAAAACTCAATAAATGAGTCTGTAGAGAGTCAAAAGCTATTTTTAGCGATTTTTTGTTTGTTTTGCATTGTTTTGTAGCTATTTTGAAGAAAGTGAAGAATGGAGTTGAAGATACAGGTCGTAGACTCAAGAAAAGAGCAGGAAAATGAAGATTTCAAGAGTCGACGCACCGCCCGATGGCACACTTAAACCGTCGGGCGGCCCTGGGCGAGGAGTAGGCATGGTGATTGGCGCTGGGCGGTTCTAAGGGAAACTGCCGGGCGGTGACGATTGCTGTCGGGCGGTTCTGAGGCTTTTGCCAAACCGCCGGGCGGCACACTTAAACTGCCAAGCGGTGGTCCATTGGGCCTGGGCCTGTTTTCTGATGCGCTCCTCACCTATAAATACCCCTATTGCAAGTTCAGAGTTATTCTTTTGACAGGGGAGAACGGCCAGACCTAATTTTGCTCTCTAGAGAAGATCTCTTGGATGCTTAGGCTCCTTTTCATCTTTTCTGGGGTTTGCTTTTCTATTCTTCTTCCATTTTCCGTCTAGTTTCACCATGTCTATGGTGAACTAAACCCTATTGTTGTTGGGGGAAACAATGTAATCTTTTGATGCTCTCTTTTATTGAAACTCTTGATTATTTATATGGTCTCCATATGTTTTGTTTGTTAATTGTTGGGTTATCATCTGATGTTTGTCTTTATTGATATGGGGACGTACAGTAATGACATGAACTGGTGAGTAATTTCTTGATTTTGTAATACCACCTAGGGATAGGGGTAGGACGATCAATT
>NW_014543107.1:42128-46109 GCF_000741045.1 Vigna radiata var. radiata | reverse complement strand
TCAAAAGATTACATTGTTTCCCCAACAACAAAAGGGTTTAGTTCACCATTGTCATGGTGAACCTAGATGAAAATAATGGAAGAATGGAAAAGCAAACCCTAGATAAGATGAAAAAGAGCCTAAGCATCCAAGAGATCCTCTCCTGATAGTGAAAATTAGGTCTGGTCGCCCTCTTCTGTCAAAAGAATAAGCATGAAATCGTAACAGGGCTATTTATACCTGAGGAGCGTCATAGAAAACAGGCCAAGGCCCAACGGACAACCGCTCGACGACACACTTATGCCGCCTGACGGTTTGCCTCTAATCGCAAATTCGCCCAGTGCCCATGCCAGATGCCTTCTCCTCGCCTTGGACCGCCCAGCGGTGAATTTTGCTGCCTGGCGGTTTCTTGACTCTTCTTTTCTTCAATTTTCTTCCTCTATCTTGAGTCTAAGACCTTCATCTTCAACCCCGATCTTCACTTTCATCAAAATCACTACAAAACAATGCAAAACAAGCATAATATCGCTAAAAACAACTTTTGNCTCTCGACTGACTCATTTATTGAGTTTTACTTCATTCTAAGCTTGTTATAAGTCTTAAAGGGTGTAATTTGGTCTAAATTGACATATGAAAATAACTGTTTTTCAACCATTATCACAACCCCAAACTTAGAACTTTGCTTGTGCTCAAGCAAACAAAACAAAACAGCAAACAAAATAGAGCTTGGCTTTATACTATTTCATCCAATGATTCAACACTCCTAAAGTACATGACAAACACTACTCAATCTCAAATCTTCAGTGAAATCAAACTAAGATGCATGCATGCTTTCAATCCAGTTCGGTTCATAGATCGCACAACAGATGTTACACATTATGAATGACCAATCCACTAAGCAAAAATGCACTCATGAAAAATAATTCATACCAAGCAAGTGTTTCACTCAATCAATCAAGTGTTTAGGGTGACACTCCAACTCTCTATCATTCACAAGTCACAAGAAATAAAAGTGTCATTCATCTCAAACAATCAACATCTATACATGCAAATGCCATCAAAAGGACTTTTCCAAGGCTTGTAATAAGGTTGGGCTAACAAGAAAAATTGGTTTTTCTGGAAAACAAAATCCTTGAGTTAAGAGAGCTATCATAATATTTAACATTTAAGCATAACTCTCTTTCTCACTGATGAGTCGATATTTTATTGATTTCACTTAGTTTATTGTGCTAGAATTAATCAGGGAATTGTCTTAATTGTCCGGTATTTTTCCGTTTTCGCTAATAGTGCTTAATTTGGCCAGAAATTCTAATTTTAATTAATTTGAATATTTTGAGCTATTTATTTGCATTATTATTTTCAGGGAAAATTTTGGAAATTCAATTTGGGACATTTGGAGTGCTATCAAATAAGTCAAAACTCTTCACATGGACATTTCAAATTTAATTACTTTGAAACTTAGTAGTCTAGATAGTTTTAATTAAATTTGTAAACAATGGGCCAATTTTTGGTAAAATAGTTTAGGCCCAAAATGTTATAATAGATGACACTTGTCACCCTAGGGTTTTATTTTTTTTAGGGTGGACCAAACCCAATTTTAAGACACATGTCCTAGGGATTGTTACCTAGGAGTCCAGCCGTCACTTGCTCAGTTTTTTTTTGGGGGCTGAAGATTTTTAAAATGTAGGGAGCTGGTTCACGGTCTTTTTGGAGGGTGAAATTGTAGATGCCTTCTTTCTTGGTTTTGGAATGACACGGTGATAATTATTCTTTGCTGAAAAAAAAAAAACTTATTTGTATTTCCAATAGAATATGCGTTTCTTTAATGGTAGTCGCCGCTTGTTGAACAAAATCTACTTTGCTTTCTTTAAAATATTGTTTTGAATGGGATGAGAAATGGGAGCTGCAGCTGTCTTAAGGAATTGCGCATTTAATTTAGCAAGAAGGAGGTGTCACGACTAATGATGCAGGGGTGGAAGCAAATTTCGTTTTCTCTTTGGATGCACACGACGTTATGGGAATTGGCTGAAGAAATCCCTTTTGATATTTGGTGCAGCGGTGAACTCTTTTGGAGAAGCTAATTTCATTTACCTTGAGAAAGCAAGCATCACATTTGAATTCAATTGGAAAGGATGGCCTGCTCATGGATTCAGCATTCACGGTTTTCAATTTCCCATTCAGCGTTTTACTTCTTAGCTTAATACTGAATTTTAGGAGCTTTTAACGTTTAATTCTAGGATGCATTTTCTTTTAATCCAAGGACTTTTCTTTTGCATTATGGTGGTTTTTTGTTTTATTTTATTTTTTTCTTTTATTTTAAATTAGTTAAGGTTTTAGATAAACTTTATGTTTTTTTTATTTTCTTTTATTTTAAATTAGTTTAGGTTTTAGATAGACTTTATGTCTTTTTATTTTCTTTTATTTTAAATAGTTTGAAATGTAGGTTTAGTTGTTTTTAATTTCTTTAATTTAGTTTTGCATTTAATTTAATTTAACTATGTTTAGATATTTGTTTAGTCTAGTATTGGGTTTAGCATTTTTACTCTCTTTAACGCTTTTTATGATGTTCGAATGTGTTTAATTTTTATTTTTAATTTCGTCATTTGCATTCACAAACAAAACCAATTTCAGAACCCCCCCTGCGTGTTTGACCTAATTCTCGAACCACATTTGGTCCTTGAGAGACGACCTAGGAGTCAATTCCTAGCACTATACTGCATTCTTTTATGCACATTAAATTTTGGATGGGGTGCGACAACCCATCAAAATTTTGGCGCCATTGCCGGGGACCAACGGTTCGGTTTTAGGTCTTTGTTGTGTTAGTGTGTGTTGTGTTTTGTCTTGTGTTGTGAGTGTGTTGTTCTGTTTTGTGTGTCGTGTCATGTGTGTTGCATTTAGATAGCTTTAGTTGCATATTTTCATTCCATTCTTCTTTTCCCCCTCCTTTCTACATGTCTACCTATGTTGGTTGTGTGAGTAATGCTTATTCTGCCTATGATTATGAATCTCCTTCTGCATCTGACTCTGATATTACTTCTCATTCATATTCTGCTGATTTCTGTCTTGAGAACAATATGACTCATCCTCCCATTCTTGAGAGTGCTCTTTGGGAGCCGGTTCCACTTGATGAGGTTGATGTTCATTGCGTTCTCACCTCTGGACTTACAGATTTGTTGCCTAGGTTTCATGGGTTTGCAGGTGAATGCCCACATGGACATTTCAAGGAGTTTAACACCATTTTCTCTTCGAAGAAACCTCTTCACACTACAAAAAAAAGTTTATCTAGCGGGGGTTATTTTGCGGAGGTCATCAAAACCCTCCACAAATAGATATGATTTAGAATGATTGTGATGAATTATAAGATGGCTCATAATTGCAGGGGTTTTTAATTCTTTTAGAAGAGGTTGGTAACTTGTAAAGATTAAAATGTGATTTCCACTTTTTTTTCCCTCGCTTCTTTTAGCATTCCCTCCCAAATTGTTTTCCCAATTTCATATTCTTCTTAACCAGAACACAAAAATCACACAACACATAAACCCTTCCTCCTTCATTAGTTTTCTCTTTTGCCCCTTTCTCAATCGTGCTCAACGCACCACCTAAACCCTAAGCTACCATTTCTGAAAATCCCATTCTTGTCGACCTCGATGGTCCTCCACTACTAAACCCTCGGACCAATCCTTCAGTGAGAGTCGCCATGCCTTGTCCACCAAAGGCGCCTTTTCGTGAGTAGTGCGTGGAGTTGTTGCTGCTTCGACGTTGAGTTTCCACTAAGATGTCCTCCTTAGTAAGTGAGATTCTCTTTCTCTTTACTTAGATCCCTAAATCGCAAGTGAGATTCTATTTCTCTTTACTTAGAACCCTTCAAGAAAATAGGCAAATGCGTTGGAAGGCTGCGACGGCGTCTGGCGTGGCCCTGGGTGCGTGGATCTCTGGAAGAAACCCAAGAGGTAGTGTTTGATTGTTTAGTGAAGAAGTTTATTTATTTAGGGAAACAGAAGAAAT
>NW_014543107.1:37160-38533 GCF_000741045.1 Vigna radiata var. radiata | reverse complement strand
TTTTTGGATAGATTCTCCCCTACTCAGCATCATTTTGATTCATATAGCAACTATCCTGGGTGGAAAGATCCTGACCTGGGATGGTATGGTACTTCACAGCTTCAATATCAAGAACAACCATCTCAGAATACTTCTATGCCTCCATCAGTTCAGCAATACCAGAGTCAGCAGTGTGATGCTCCTTCCCAAATAGCTCCTCAACCTTCTGCTTCTAAGCCTACATTGAAGGAGTTATTGGAGCAGATGACTATTCAGAACATTCAGTTCCAGCAACTGAACATGGAGTTTCAGCAGGAATTAACTTCCCTTCAGAGTTTGACTGATCAGATGGGGAAGGTGGCTACTCAACTCATCGAGGAACAGTCTCAAATTTCAGAGGAATCATCATTCTAGACTGTTCAGCTTCCAAATGATGTTGGTGCCATCCACATAGGAGATGGGGAGCAGAGTCATGAGCTAACTATTGTGCCACCTACTTTCCCACCGTCCTATGTCCCTACTCTTGCACCTGAGGAGACTGATGAAGAATTGGAGGACCAAACAGATATTAGCAACACTTTTGAGATAGGTAGACCAACTTCACCTTCCACCACTCTACCAATCTTCAGGGAAGTGGAGGTAAACATACCTATGATTGATTCGGTTGTTGATGATTATGCTATTGATAGGTATGTTGATGATTATGTTGTTGATGAGCCTATTTTTAATTCTCCCTCCTTGCATGATGAAAACCACCTTTTGCTATCACATCTAAATGTTTGTTCTTCATGCACTGAACATGAATCTGAGCATGCTGTTGATATTGTTTCTACATTTGAGATTGATTCATGTTCTGAGGGTATATCTGAGGTTCAGCCTCTTACACTAGGATTGGGTGTTATACCTCTGCATATTATTTCTTTGGAACCACATTGCACTAACCATGTTGCAGGAGGTACACATGCATTTGATCAACACACACCCATGGTTGAAGATAAAGGTGCAGACAATTTGAAGATTAATAGGCACCAGCTGAACCTGCTCATCAACAATCACTGCTTCTTAGATCTAGCTGTGGAGGACATCTCCCTGCTCGATCAAATTTGGAGGATGAAGCAATTCTTCCTCAAGACTTCCTTGCTGAATTCGGTGGTGAGATCTACTTGAAAGTCCAAAATTGGCAACGGCCACCATGATCAGGGGACTTTTCTTCTTCCCCTTCTTCCTTTTTTCCCACTTGAATTGCACTTGTCCTTGATCTGTTGACTAATATGATTACTGATCTTATGCTTGTGACACATTGAGGGCACTGTGTAGTTTAGGTGTGGTCTATTGGGGGAGAATTCTATTTTCTTTGTCAGTTTTTGTTTTTCTGCGTTAAATTTTTTGTTTTC
>NW_014543107.1:34059-36020 GCF_000741045.1 Vigna radiata var. radiata | reverse complement strand
ATACACTAGCCCTAAGTGAAAAACCATGATTACCTTAACCTTAGGGAATTTTGGAGCTTTGGAATTGTTTTTGGAATAAGTGTGGTCTCCTTGGGGATTCTGATGAATTGGTTAGTTGGCTCCACTTCTTGTTTTGTTTTGTAAATATGTTGTGTATCTTGTCTCTTAGAGTTGTGTTCTGAAAGGAGAGAAAAAGGAAAGAGACAAGATGGAAAAAAAAGAAGAAGAAAAAAATACAAAAAAAATAAAAAAATAAAAAAATAAAAAAATTGTGAATAATGGAGTCAAGAAGAGGATTGAATTAGAGGGTTTTGGGTGTGATTTGACCGTCTTTTCACTTAATCCTCATTGCTCCTCTATTTCTTTTGGTTTGTAGCTTCTCATCCATGTTTTGTCCTTCCTTTTCCTTAGCCCCATTGCATCCATAAAAGACCTTTTGATTCGAACATGAATACATGTTTTGAGTGTTGATATTAGAGGCTTGCCAAGTCTATTTGTGTTTGCTTTCTTGAGTGCATTGAGTTGACATTGTTTATCCTAGACACTTGAGAGAAACACTGATAGTTTGCATCTGTGAGTCTCTGTTGCTTTTGATTCACCTCTTGAGCTGACTGATCATTTTGTCATGCTTTGAATTGCTTGGATGATTTCATGAGCATCTGCTTTCTTTGATTATGTGTCGGATATTGTCTACTGCTCTTTCCTTGTCCAGATTTCTTGAGGACTGTAATTCTGTCTGCTGAGTTGTGTCGATTCCCTGATGTCCGTTGAACTGTTCCCTGTTTTTCGTCTTGGTTTTGCCCAGGAGTGCAAAAGACTAAGTGTGGTCTATTTTGATGAGTCGATATTTTATTGATTTCACTTAGTTTATAGTGCTATAATTAATCAGGGAATTGTGCTTAATTGTCCGGTATTTTCCCGTTTTCGCTAATAGTGCTTAATTTGGCCAGAAATTCTAATTTTAATTAATTGGAATATTTTGAGCTAATTATTTGCATTATTATTTTCAGGGAAATTTTTGGAAATTCAATTTGGGACAATTGGAGTGCTATCAAATAAGTCAAGACTCTTCACATGGACATTTCAAATTTAATTACTTTGAAACTTAGTAGTCTAGATAGTTTTAATTAAATTTGTAAACAATGGGACAATTTTTGGTAAAATAGTTTAGGCCCAAAATGTTAGAATAGATGACACTTGTCACCCTAGGGTTTTATTTTTTTTAGGGTGGACCCCACCCAATTTTAAGACACATGTCCTAAGGTTGTTACCTAGGAGTCCAGCCGTCACTTGCTCAGTTTTTTTTTTTTTTTGGGGCTGAAGGTTTTTAAAATGTAGGGAGCTGGTTCACGGTCTTTTAGGAGGGTGAAATTGTAGATGCCTTCTTTCTTGGTTTTGGAATGACACGGTGATAATTATTCTTTGGTGAAAAAAAAAACTGATTTGTATTTCCAATAGAATATGCGTTTCTTTTATGGTAGCCGCCGCTTGTTGAACAAAATCTACTTTGCTTTCTTTAAAATATTGTTTTGAATGGGATGAGAAATGGGAGCTGCAGCTGTCTTAAGGAATTGCGCATTTAATTTAGCAAGAAGGAGGTGTCACGATTAATGATGCAGGGGTGGAAGCAAATTTCGTTTTCTCTTTGGATGCACATGACATTATGGGAATTGGCTGAAGAAATCCCTTTTGATATTTGGTGCAGCGGTGAATTCTTTTGGAGAAGCTAATTTCATTTAGCTTGAGAAAGCAAGCAGCACATTTGAATTCAATTGGAAAGGATGGTCTGCTCATGGATTCAACATTCACGGTTTTCAATTTCCCATTCAACATTTTACTTCTTAGCTTAATATTGAATTTTAAGAGCTTTTAACGTTTAATTCTAGGATGCATTTTCTTTTAATCCAAGGACTTTTCTTTTGCATTACGGTGGTTTTTTATTTTATTTTTTTTTTCTTTTA